>NW_010315346.1:0-9509 GCF_000700745.2 Antrostomus carolinensis
CAACCCCCATCCCCACCCCTGTGCTGCTTAGTGCGCGGTGAGAGTGGGGAGAAAGTGTTTTGTTAATTTTTGTCTTTCTTTCTCACCATTCAGATCTATTTTGACAATAAATTTAATTTTGTCTATGTTGAGTCTGTTTTGTCCATCAGTAAGTGATCTCCCAACCTTTCTCTTGATCCATGAGCGTTTCCATCTTATTTTCTCTCTGTCGGAGTGAGAGAACGACTGGAGGTGTGAGCCCTTAG
Organism: Antrostomus carolinensis; assembly: GCF_000700745.2. Lineage (NCBI taxonomy): Eukaryota > Metazoa > Chordata > Aves > Caprimulgiformes > Caprimulgidae > Antrostomus > Antrostomus carolinensis. The sequence continues at coordinate 246 of NW_010315346.1, forward strand.
CCAAGGTTGACCCACCACAGGGAGGACACAGCTCTGCAGGCCTCAGGCTGCAGTGAGTTCCTGGGGCTTCTTGCAGGGGCTCGGGGAGATGGGCTTCTCATCTGCAGGTCTGTGCTGATGAAGGATCCATGTCACCAAGTAAAGGAGCTGCAGCAGGAGGTCAGCAGACTGTGCAGCATCAGAGATGATAAAAAGGAGGTTGACTGGATCCTCTGAGATACCTGGATAAAGGGGAGCCTGACCCTCCAGCTGTACTGAAGGAGGGACAGGCAGAACCTGTGCTTATTGGATTGGAAAATAGACACTGCAGTGATGGTGAATGCTGGAAAATTGTCACTTTTCAAAATGGGAGGAAGGCTTCTGCTTTTACTGAAGACTTGAAATTACAGAACAGGTTTATTGCTTTGGTGGCAGATGAGTGGCTGGGAACTCTGTGTGATGAAGCACCTGAGCCAGGTAAGCCTGAGCCACATGGCAGCACCAGGAGGGAGCACTGAGTGACAGCAGAGGGTGACTCCCTGCTGTTGGGGACACAGGATCCCATCTGCCAACCTGACCTGCTCTCTGAGAAGGTTTCCTGCTTGCTAGGGGCTCACATCTGGGATTTAGAGAGGCTGCTGAGGCTTGTCCTTCCCTATTACTCCCTGCAGCTTTTCAACAAGGGCATCATTGACAGGGATGGGGAGGTCTGGAGCATATCACTAAGGACTACATGAGTTTATTGGCCAAGAGCATGGGGGCCCAGGTGGTTTTCACCTTGATCCTGCTGGTGAGATGGAAGAGCTTTAGATGGGTTGAACAGATCCTGATGGTCAATGACTGTTTGTGCAGCTGGTGTCAGCACAAGGGACATTTGGTTTCTATGACTCTGGGACCTTCTTTGAGATTCAGGGACTGCTAGGAGAGATGGGATCCACCTGACCAAGTGGGGAAAACATCTTTGCCAACAGGTGGTCACCTTGGTGAGGAGAGCTTTAACACAGGAATGAGGGAGGGAGATCAAGACACACAATGAAGTGAGAAGTCGCAAACTTAGTGGTCAAGCAGAAGGTGCAGATTGATGTGGATGAGAGAGGCCTTAAAAACAGCAGAAGTGAGCTGAAGGGGGCTCACCCTAAGTGTATGTGTAGAAATACAGAAGTGTCAATAGGACAGCTCTGTAGGGCAAACTCTCTGGGAAATGAGCACGCTGGGGGCCTCTCTGCAGTGCCTCCACATTAATGTATACAACATGGAGATTACAGGAAATGTAGGTTTGCATGCAGTCGCAGGGCTATGATCTCACTGGGATCACAGAGGTATAGAGGGGTAACTCACACAACTGGAAGGCTGCAATGGATGAATACAGGCTCTGTAGGAAGGACAGACCGGGATGGCGAGGATGTGAACTTATCACGTACATGAAAGCAGTGGGAATACATGGAGCTCTGCCTGGGGATGGATGATAAGCCTGCTGAGAGCTTATGGGTCAGGGCTAGCAGGCAGACCCATGTGGACAACATTGTGGTGGGTGGCTGCTACGTATTGCCTGACTGGAAAGAAGTAGATGAGACCTTCTTCAGTGGACAAGTGGAAGAAGTCTCATGATTGGAGGCCCTGCTCCTCATGGGGGACCTGAACCAACTCAGTATCTGCTGGAGGGTCAACTTCTGCCTGGGGATGATGGGGATTCAACCTTCCTAAAACTTCCAGATATTTGTGGGGTGAGGACTTTCAAGAGCGCTCTGCTGGAAGTGATCCACAGTGCAGAAAAGAGGGAACTGAAGAGAAAACATCTCTGCAGAAGTCCAGTGGCTCAGCACAGCCAGCCAGGAGTGCAGAGACTTCATCACAGTCCATGTCCCTGTAAAACCTGGTTCTAGCTCTGATGTGTTCCTGAAATAAAAGGGCAGTGCAAATGTCCTTTTAAGAAGCTCCTCTTTGGTATCTGAGGTCACACACATTCTGAGAGCAGACAATGTGATGTGAGGCAGGATCCTACTTGCTGGATCTCCCTCCCTATGGGGACAGGCTGTGAGAGAAGCCATGAGTTGCTTTACTTTATGTATTTGGAGAAACTTCTGGGTGAGAAGAAGCCCCAGAACCTCAAGATTCTGGAAACACTATGGTAAATAAATAAAGAAGGGGAAAAAAATCCCCAACAAACAATCAAGCTTCAGAGTTTAGTGGCCTCTAGTTCTAGGCAGCAGCTGAGCAGGGATTTTCAGGTATTGATTCAGTCACCCAACTTACATTTCTGGTTCTTCATGTTCTTTTTCAGATCTAGTATCAGACACCTGAAAATCCAGGCACTCTTGCAGTCACGTAGAGCACAGCTGGGTGCCTCATACATCTTGTTCAAAATCACCTAAGTCCATGCCAGAGCTAGAAATTAAATGTTTAGGGTAAATCCCACCTGTGGCCCCGAGCCTTAAAAGATGCTGTTTCTGTTATAAGAATTTGTTTCACTCTGTCACACCTGTGAGAAGGCTGCCAAGGACAGCTGCAACCCACAGAAGAGCTAAGATCTCCAGTGGTACTTCCAGCAGAAGTCTCACCTTGTTCCCGTTAAGTTTCCTCAGGATATTTCACTCAAATTTTTCTTGCTTAAGCTGACTTGGTACTTTTGTGTGAGATTCAAATAGCTCTTTCTAGACAGGATCTCAGGGAGAAGTACAGTTTGCTGTATCGCTGTTTTTTTCATTGTGGATGTGTATGCAGTCGAAGGCTTTGACAAATTAAGAACAATTGCTCTATGGATATAATGTCTTATTACAATCAATAACCCTCAATAACCCTCATCACCTCCAGTAAGAAACATCCCTGCACCTGGTGCTGCTCCATCCCTGGACCTTCCACGAGACAAAACGTGACACAAACTGAACAGTTGTACAGATTTTCCAAAAAATGTCCATGAGTTCTGGTGTTCACCATTTTTCCCTCTCTCAGACACTCCATCTGTTCCTTTAGCAGTTGCTGGCAGACAAGACAAGCTTGGGTGCCAACTAATACTATATGATCTTCTGCCGAATTCAGTTTCCACTTTTAAAATTAAATTATGGGCCAGATCCTCATTGGATTTAATACAGCTATTGCTTATTAAGCAGCTGATGGTCTGGCCTTGTACAGATTATTCTTCTTCTCACTTTGGAGCAAGAACACAGCTGAAGAGTTAGATTTTGATCTGACATGTGAAGTAATGAAGACATTGATTGTTTTGTGTCTGATGCATCCATCATGAGAAACCATTAGTCTTCCAAAAAGCTGGGGAAACCCACACCATTCAAAAAAAAGAAAAGAAAGGAAAGTTGTAAAAGATACTATAAATCTTTTATTTCTTTTAGTTACTATGCAATGCCCTTCACTTTGAAGGAAATGGTACAATCAATGATCTGTACTCCTTTCTCAGGAAAAGAAGATATTTGCACTAACAACTCAACATTTACTGACAAAAGACAGCTTACAGAAAATGCTCATGGTGGAAAAACCAAAATCATATTTTGTGATTACACTCGTTACTGTGGGTGATTCCATGAAATGTTACAATATCAGGAACTGCAAGTGTGCATTTAAAGAAAGCTTCTAATTCATTATTAATGCAAAAGAACCATCTAAACCACTGGTGTTTGAAGTCATCTTGATTTCTTCCTAACCACAGGTTGTTTTTTTTTTTTTTTTTAAAAAAAAAAAAACAAGCAAAAAAACCCAACTAATCTGAAAGTCTAAGCCCATTATACAATACACCTGGCCTTATCACTGCACATTGATTTATAAGAGTAGTCAACACATACTCAATTAACAGTAGATTTCTTACAAACAGAAACTGCTGTTGGAAACAATGTATTTCCTACCTCTACTTAGTTACTAGTCTCTGACCTGTTATATAAAATTAAAATTTTGCTTTCAAAAAATATTTGTTCCTACATGGCTGTTAGAATTATGGTTGGTGCTGTTAATTGTCAGAAAAGCACAGGTGGGAAACCACTTGACAACACACTTCACACACCCAATGACAGACCTTTGGTAAAGCTTAACCAAAGGAGGAGAGAAAAAGAAAGCCAGCATTACATTCAAAATCTGAAATGTATTCATCACATAATATTACCCATTTTAGTACTGAGAGTGGAATATTGAATTTCAATGAACAAAACTTAAGAAATTTGCCTAGGGTTTCATTTATACAAAACAATTGAAAGTTTATTTCCGTAGTTTAGGGTCCTTCAGTCTGAAGAATATATTTTTTCCAAGTAAGAAAATATAGTTTTTGAATTAGTTTTGGGGTATTTTCCCTGCCTACCCTACCACTGCCTACTACATTGGCCAGGTGAGCTCTAGAGAGTTGCTGTAATCAATATTTTGCATTCACACAGAATCAGAGATAACTTGAAATAGTTTTCAGTTTATGTCCTTGTTCACTGCCATAGAGGTGAATGTATAAATTGTGTTTTTAAAATTACTCAATCAAGGGATAATTGTAGGTTTTACCATAGAGCCTTTTCCAAGACATTATTTGCATCCAACACACCAATACTCCAGGGAAATAAGACTGCTCATCTACATTTCCTAGCTGGAGCTACATTTACACATCTGGGGCTCAGTCTTGCCAGGCTTAACATGTGCATAATGATATTCACAGCAGTCAACCTATCTGTAGCAGTAGGTATGCCCAAAGAGTAAATTCATATAGATGATTAAGTGTTTGCACATTCAAAGGGCTTTTAAAACAAATGATATTAACTTTAAATGTTAAAAACGCAAGGGAAAGTTCAAACCTGACAAGACATACAAAGATACCAGAGAACAGCCTGCAGCACGATCACCAGCTTAGTTTACAACTACTGCGTAATACACCTCTCGCCTCTCACCGAATCAGTGCAGCTCCTGGACTTCCAGGGGGAAACTGAGGCCAAAGCTTGGGCTGGATTCCACGACAAGAGGACAAGAGGCCCTTTGAGAAACAGCTTTCACAGCACTACTTGTTCTCCCCCACTGATTATGCAACCTCAGATCCTCCACGCTCCCACCAGAGACCTCAGATTGAAATTCCAGGCCCTTATTCACAAAAAAAAGTAAATATACACTTAACTTCAAGCACACGAATAGTCTTACTGATTTTCAAGTGGCACAAGGTACTTGCAACTTCCAACTTCAGTACAGGCTTAGGACCTTTGCTGAACCAGAAGTTCTGCAGAAGGACCACATCTGAATTTCTATACGTTAGCACTTTTATCTATTCTTTTCCCCCTCTCTTTTGTGATCTACACAAAAGTTTTGAACTAGACATATACAGAAAAAGCCTGTTTTCCTAGATTTTATTTTTTTTTCTTTAAAATCAAGCTCTAGAAATACCAGCCTAGTCTGCAGATAGCAATTGAGTAAAGTACAGCAAAGAGAAGAAATTAAGCAGTTGTGATGTGCTTCTGCAGCAATTCCTGTTCTCACATTCAGCTCACTACGGGCCCATGGCTTTAAAACCAGACTGCTTAGAAATGTTTGCAGTGGTGTTTAGTAGCACCTATTAAATAACACTCCCTAATCAACAGGTAAGGAAAAAGGACCTGCCTGTTAAAGATTCAACAGCTGTATCTTTATCTTCTGGAATAAGAAATCCCTGTATGGAGGTAGCCCTCTTCCAGACTAGATAAAAAGAATTCCAGGCTTCCCTCCCTCTCCTACTTTTACACAAAATGAAATGCCAGGAGACAGAATCAATCCCCCAACACAGCTTGCAGAGAAATTTTTTAAAGATTCCAAATATCTATGTTTTAAATACTGAACACCTGCATCCCAGGTGTCAGAGGAGCGTATGTGTTTTACAGCCCAGCAGAATGCATGCTGTAAAATGTAGAATGCTCTGCTTTGCTGTGAGGAAAGCTCCCCCCCTTCACTCTCCATCCCAGCAAGGCACTGCAAGCTCCAGGATTCTTTGCTAAGGCCCTATGCCTGTGTAGGAATTTATCCCAAAAGGCATGACTGGTACAGAGAAGCACCAAGATCAGCGTAAGACACGATTTCAGTTGGTCAAAGAAGCTTTGCTCTCCGTTCTCAAGCAGATTTGGTCCTTTTTTTATTAAGCTAAAAGTGGAAAAAAAAAAAAGAACAGAAAACAAAAGGCAGACTATGTAGGGTACCTCAAAAGGAGAGAAATGGCTGTGTCATAGTTCTGATATTTCAGACACAAGGGAAAAATATTTTCATAAGTAGTTTACTGTTTAGTACCCTGTAGATACATAATATTTGACATTTATAGCAGTTTCTATACTTTATGACCTAGAATATACTTTAGCTCACTAATGAAAAATAAACCCATTCAAAGGACTGGAAAATAATGTGCATAACAACTTACTTTCAAATGCAAGGTTATGAAGGGACTAATTTTTTTTTAACTTTCAAAAATATCTGTAAGAAAATATTATTTTACATACCTATATTACACAGTGAAATAAACTTTGTTATGTACAAGGTTTCAGTATGAAAGAAACCACAGCCAGACTTTTACTCATGGTCGAGATAATCTCAGTTGTCTTGTATCAGTCAGTACAAGAGAGAGACCCTCCTTCACTCTTTTTCAGACTATTTCAGTGATCATTTCAGCTTTTAGTGGTTACTAGTAGTTGTATAAAACCTCTGTGCAGATATCCACGTATTAACCCTATTACAGTTAGATATGGCTAGATACTATGCTCTCAAAGCAAGGCTGCACATCTGCTTGACAACCACAGTAACCCGAGTACAACTCAATTGCATATTAAAGAAAAAAAAACAAAACAACACAACTTTGTGCAGATACCTGAGCTATAGCATTCTAGGGGAGCTTGGTGTTAAACTCTCCTTTGGATTTCAGTATTTCACAACCCAAAATGAGAGCATGGGACTCATTAAGGAAACAGTATAAGGTGTATTAGCATAACCCTAGAAGTTACTTTTTCTCCTAAAGCGAGGATGAAGTAGTCTTTCACAGCTTTTTCCTAGCTTGTGTATTTTAGGCAGAAAATACACCACAATCTATTTGGATCATATTGGCAAAGTTGCTTCATATAGTCTTAGCTAATCAAAAGCTGGTATCTACCTATTCTTAAACAAGAAATTTTGCTCCTGTCTCAGGGTCAGAAAGGACGTGGAGTACTTTGCTATGTGTGGTATAACTGTAAACAACTGCAGGGAAGACGGTATTAACTGTGCTTCAAGTTTACATCATACTGTTAGTTTCTATTATTTAAATGAACTCAAGCTTATCTTCAAGCTCACCTCATCACTATTGTGCTTTAAGGGGAAAGAATTTTGCATTAGAAACTTCCTCCAAATCAGTGTTTGCTCACACACTTCAGATCCCAGGACAAAGACCTGACAGTGCTGCCTGTGTGGGAGACCAGTTCAACAGCTGAAAAAAGTTCAGGGAGTATTCCAGGCAGGTAGCACTGCGGTCACCCTCCCCTCCTGTTTAACAAAGGACTTGCACAACAACTTTGGAGGCATGTCCTCTCCTTTTCTCTAATGCTATAGCTCAGCTGCATAACATAAAAATTATCAAAAAAGGAAACATTAAATCCTTAATGAAGAGGAAACTGCTTTGCCTTAAGGAAGGAAAAAAGGAACACCCAAACTCCCTGCTTGCGATGCCTTCCAGCCTGTGCTCCCTCCCATCACTTCCCATCACAGCTGTGTTTACTTTGGTGCAGAACTTGTGACATGCTCCCAGCCAGGAGCACCCAGCCAAGAGGCCACCCTCTCGAGGGACAGCTTGCTCATGACATACTCTTGCACATGAGCAACTTGCTTCTACTGCTTTGATTTGTACCACAGCCGTAATTGGGAGCTCTGCCATTTGCCTTAGGGGAAGCCAGGCAGCCTGTAACAAGCACTGCCATAGCTCAGTATCTGCTCGTAAGAGTCCCGGCACACACCAATGTACAGACTCCCTCATCCGAGCTGCAAACTTCCTCCTCCCCTGGGACTGCTCAGCAGTAAATACATCTGTCCTGAAAGCCACACACTGACAGCAAAGGAGAAGCTTCCCCAGCCCATCTGCAAGTTCCTGTCAACTGAGAAGGCACCAGGCACATCAAACCCATTTCATTAAAATGAGGGGAGATTTCTCCCTTATACCTTCAGGGGTGCTGGCTACCAATCCATGAAGTCTTGCCACCAGGCAAGCAAGCAGCTTGTTGCAATACCAACAGGAGCCACAACGGAAGAGAAACAGGGGAAAAGAAAGGAAAACAGTATCCTCACACTTCTCACCTACCAAACTAATTGTGTGCTCAGATCTACATGGCCATGTCCTGAAAGTTGGTGGCTCCTTATTAATAGTATTAAATACTCTTAACTTCTGCTAAGTAGATGTCAAAGGCATTTAGCATCTTGTAGGGTCAGGCCTACTGGAGACGGTTGAACAAAAGGCTATGCACAAAAAAGGTAGAGAGGAAGGGAGAGAGGTGGGAGTGGAGAAGGGTAGAATCGCCCTGAGTTTTATCCTTTACAAATAAGTCAGTGGTTTTATCATCAAGCACTGAAGGAGTTAAGCACTAAAGCACAGACACTTAATCAGCTTTCCCCCTTCCTTTCACATGTGATTGGAATGAAGCTGCACCGAAGGGGCCCAAAAGGCTTATAACAGCTCAATTTCGCAGCCTTCAGTTTTAATCCCCATCACCCAGGCTAAGCAGCATGGTGGCGCTGAGGCTGCTACTCCACAGCAGTCCGAGCACCTGGATGATGATGGTCTTCCTCCTCGTCCTCCTCCTCCTCTGCAGCCTGCAGATGGCTGGAGAGCTCCTGGATCACAGCAGCCCTACCAATCTGGTCATTTCTCCTCTTCTCCATAATCAGATCCTCCAGGCTCTGAAACTCCAGCGTGTGGCTGCGCTTGTCACCCAGACGGATCTGCAGTCGGTAGGGCTGCTTGCCTATGCGCAGCTCCCCGCCGATTTTAAACTCCCGCTTGCCGTACCGGCACCAGGCAGCGAAACACTCAGAGTTTCTCCAGCTCAAGTCCCGGTCCTTGCAACCCACCTGCTCCAAGGCATTGCGTACCACCACGGCCGGGCTGAGGGGTTTGTAGCGGTACAGCTGGTTGGCAATGCGGCCCCGTCTGCCCTGGCTGGCATCGGTGAGGAAGCTGTTCACCACCTCCAGCCTGTGCAGGTGCACAACTTGAAAATCCCCGACATAGACCACCCAGTGTGGATACTGGGCCTGGCACACAAACTCCACCAGGTCACCTGGTTTGCATCGATTCAGCAGGTTCTCTGGCGTGTAGGTGCTCAGATGCCCCCCACCTCCTTC
>NW_010315347.1:0-35455 GCF_000700745.2 Antrostomus carolinensis
AAGGGCTAGCCCAGTGAAACTATCACACCAATCTATACCATAACCAGATTAATTAGTAACTGCATAAAGTGTTTCTAATAGGATGCAGGGTTTTTTTAATGAATGTTCAGATTAGTGGTTCCTTCCGCCCCTGACTGAAGTTTAGGGTTTTCAGAGAGGAATCCACAGCCACCATCAAGTCTCTTTCCCCTATAAAAATCTTTCCTTTTACTAAATCATAGAATCACAGAATGGTCTGGGTTGGAAGGGACCTTAAAGATCATCCAGTTCTAACCTCCCTGCCATCAGCACTCCCCACTAGACCAGGTTGCTCAAAGCCTCATCCAGCCTGGCCTTGAACACCTCCAGGGAGGGGGCATCCACAGCTTCTCTGGGCAACCTGTTCCAGTGTCTGACCACCCTCACAGTGAAGAATTTCTTCCTAATATCTAATCTAAACCTGCCCTCTTCCAGTTTAAAGCCATTTCCCCTTGTTCTGTCATTAACTGCCCTTATGAAAAGTCTCTCCCCAGCTTTCTTGTAGGCCCCTTCAGGTATTGGAAGGCCGCTATAAGATCTACCCGGAGCCTTCTCTTTTCCAGGCTGAACAGCCCCAACTCTTTCAGCCTGTCCTCATAGGAGAGGTGCTCCAGCCCTTGGATCATCCTCGTGGCCTCTTCTGGACTCGTTCTAACTGGTCCATGTCTCTCTTGTGTTGGGGGCTCCAGAACTGGATGCAGTATTCCAGGTGGGGCCTTACAAGAGCGGAGTAGAGGGGCAGAATCCCCTCCCTCAACCTGCTGGACACGCTTCTCTTGATGCAGCCCAGGATACGGTTATTGGCCTTCTGGGCTGCGAGCGCACATTGCCTGCTCATGTTGAGCTTCTCATGAGCCAGCAATAAATAAATAATGCAGAAGGAAACTGAAATTAAAGGGAAGGTGGATTAAAGCACATATATAATCTCAAGCAGGCACCTGCTGTTTCCCCATAATTATTCTTTTTGAGTTAAAATCCTTTCCTACATGAGAGATGTAGCTCTGGTCTGCAGTTATTACTCTTATATTTCAGTTCCCTCACCGTAAGTCAGGATACCGTCGCTGCTTCTGTGTGTCCTGCTGGCAGGCAGAGCATGGCTTGGAGAGGGCAGAGGCGATGCAATCATTAAAGAAAACTTTAATTAATTTTGTTCTCCAGCCTTATGCCTGAACCTGGCCAACTGAGCTATGGGGAGACCGTATGTGTCTCCCAGCCCACCCAAGCCAAGCAGGCTGCAGAATGTACCGCACCACGCACGCAGCACAGCTCTCAAGAAAACCTGGATAGCAAAGGAAATGGGGGAATTCATATTTTAAGCACAGGGATAGCCACCACATCTGTGCATCCCTTTCCTTTCAGCTCTCTTCTGAATACGCACAAATTAGTCAGCAAAATGCAACACAATGGAATGAAAGAACTGCAACACAAGCGAGCGGGTGCATTAGGTGGCAGCAGCCCCCCAAAAAAGGCTTTAACAGTCCTCCATTTAATTAGCTCACACTGACATAAATGCTCACAAATTAAATGACAAAGCTACTTTCAGCTTTCCCCCTTGATCCGAGAGGGAGGGACTGATGGCCAGCATCACACATACCCCAAATCAGGGGAGAGGGTGACTGTAAATGGCACAGGTACAATGCAGCATTTACAAATCCTCTTTGATCAAACGCCACGAACACGAAGTGGCAGCAAATGCCAGAGCCAAACGGTGGATGGCACTGTCCTTTTTACCAAGATAAACGCCCTGCCTCGGGATTTTATACGTGCCTTTGTAAAAGGTGCCCTTTACTCCCCAATCAGGTGATACTCATTCCCTAAATACAGTCCTGGCACCAGCCAGCTGCAAAACATGAGCTGCAGCTCCTACCCACCACGCATGCTGCTAGGGGACTTCAGGAACATGTGTAAACCTCAAGGAAAAATAAGAGGTTAAGGTAAAAGAAAGAGTTTAATCTAAACTTATTTCTCAGTTTATTTTTTCCCCATAAAAAATATCAATAGCAGAGGTTTTAAGCACTGTAAGCCATCTCTTACCCGAGACCCAGATTTTTGGACAGCAAAAGCAAATTTGTATTTCCTTAGGCAGCAAAACTGAGTTTCACTTAACTCCTTTTAAACGTAAAACTTCTTTAAAGGTGCTCAACCAAGCTTTGATACCATCCTCTCCTCCTGGTGCCCTGGTTACCCTACTGAAGAAGTTATTTGCTATAGCTTTATAAGGAAAAAAAAAAAAAGAAAAGAATGATTTATTTAATTATAAGTAATGTTTTTCTGCTGAGTTTTCAACCCACTCCTTCCATTTCTACAGGGTGTCACCTGACCTCTCCCTCCTCTTCGAGGTGTGTTTATTTATTTTTCACGGCCGCAGTTTTACCAGCTCTAATTTATAGAGCTGGTACTCTGGTACTTATACCAGAGCCGGGCTCTGGTACTTATAGCCACCAGTTACTGCTTCCTCTCTTATTAACCCAACCACTCAAGTGTCATCTCCATCACACTGTTCTTGCTCAATGCAAAGATGTTATTTCACAGGGGCTGCGTGACTGTGCTGTGCTCGGTAACCATTTTGTTGGTTTTTAAGGAGTCATAAGGAAGGGGAAAGTGCCTCTGCTTTCCACTTTGACACACACTCCAGACTAAAAGGCATCTTGGAGAGGCAAATAACATTGAAGTAAACCTCTCGGTATCATTTCTTTACCATTCCACAAAATTAAATAGGTGCTGTCTGGGGAAACATCTCCTAAAACAAAGCTTGTCCAGATTTGGAGTTTTAGGATGGTTACATCTATCTCTACATGGGAAAATCTCCTAGATTTTATACCACTGAAAGAGAGTTACATGTTTCTATCTTGAAAAGCTATGCGGCTTTTAAAATTTCAAGTGTTAGTGTCTCCCACTGGTTCCTTTAAGGAGCCCTCTGAGTTATTTTATGCAAGTTTAGTGTCTGACACAGTTGTTACCTTTTTTCACTCCAATTCCCAGAACCGCACGGTGAGTAATGCCTCACCAAGTGCTTACAAACAGGCCTTTTCAACGGGCGAGAGCCCAGCCAGATGGCAAACTTCACTTTTTTCCTCCATCTTGGGATTAATCAAATATTTGGCTAAAATAATGGGCAGCTGGGCTGCTGCCTTTGTTTCCCAAACAGTACCCAGGGTGATGGGCGCAGAGTTGCCTGCCCTGGGCAATCCCAGGCTGAGGAGACAGGACACATGTATTTTGGGCTCCTAGAAGTCAAGCTACGTAGGGTCTCACATTGCTAAGGACATTTCATTTTAAGCATCCCAGCTGGAAATGTTGGATGCTATCACTGACAAGATAGTTAGCAAAAATCTATTTAACTTTTTTCAAATCATTTGCATGTGTATGTACCAGAATATCCATCCAGAAGAGAGATGTACAAACCCTACATAATCCTGTGGCCCAGCACATTTTTCTTTTCAAAATCCAAGGCTGCAGCCCTGCAGCTGAGTAGAAACTGTATTGACATCAAAGGGAACAGGACAGAAAGTCATGGAGATCACGCTTCTGCTAAAAAGCAGAGCTACCAGACCAAAGGCAGAGCCCATCCAATGTTTATGTAATATTCGCAGTCATAAATAAGTAAAGAAGGGAGATTCTAACACAGAAAGTAGTTGCTAAGCTGAAAGGTATTCAGCGTCTTCCAGGAGCTGCAGATCTATGGAGAACTTGTCCTCAGGGTTACTGAGCTGATTTCTTAAAGCCTTGTGGATGGGCATCCTCTGCTGTGATGGAGCTTTGCCAGCAGCTCACTGGATCGGTGCTCAGCAAACACCACACCGTAATTGTGTGTGCACTGAAACCAAAGGGCAGGTGAGCTCCAGAGCCCTCCTGCTTGAGGACACGGTGCCAAGCACTTCCACGGTGCCTCTCTATCAGGACACACGTGTACACACACATAACACATACCTCAGCGTACAGGCGTGAGGGCAGCAAAGGTGACAACCCGTGACCCCGACTTGCTTCTGCAGGACACCAGATTTCATTGTTTGACTCTTCTTCTCACAAATTATTGCAAATACTCATCCAAGCTTTCCTACATGCCCAGAGAGGCTGTGGCATCTCCAACCTTGGAGACATCCAAAACCTGACTGTAAACAGCCCTGGGCAAGCTGCTGTAGGTGACCCTGTTGGACTAGAGGGTCTCACCTCCCCTACAGAACTCCTCCCCACCCAACTACCAGCGTTGACTACACACCATTACTCCAGAGGAACGATCTGAGCTATGCCTCCATGGAGGACTGACTGATTTCATCCAGCTCCAAAGGCAGATTAAAGCAAGCAGCAATTTGATGACAAATACGTGCTGCACTGAAAACTCACCTCCACCTCCTTCCAAATTCTCTGTCACGTCTGCAGCCTTTTTAAGCTCCATACTTCAAATAAAATGATCTTCCATTAACCCTTCCTGGGCTCCAGCCCTGCTCCAAGCTGGCTGAGCCACCCAAGCGAGCAGCAGGCTCAGCCATCTCCCCTCGCTTTGGCCCATCTTTAGCGAAGCACATCTGTGCCTTGCCCTCCAGCACAGAGGAGTTATACCGTGGCTCTGTGCCGGCGCCAGCTGAACGGCTGCTTGGAAAGTCTGGCTGTAGACAGTGCCAAAAAAAAGTGCAATTCTCACTCTCGCCTTGAATGGGGAATAAGCGATGAATTCAGCTCCTATGCTGCTGCCAGCTGTAAGCCCAGGCTGGGAAAGTTTTCTAAGTAATGCTTATGATTTAAGTGAATGACAGCTATTATCTTTCTGGTAAAATGAAAGATGGATTAATAAATAAGCTGTGTGTTATTCTATGCATCATTAAAATACAGGTTTATGATCCTTTTTAGAAGAAGAGGCTACTATAATTCAACACAGAAAACAGGTTGTCAAGCTATGGCTGTTTGGTGCCATTCATTTTTTTCCTCTTAAGTTTTAAATGGCTCTTTTAAAATTATACTAATGTTTGCTGCATTAGGTTAGTAGCAATTTATTTGATACACAAACTATTCTCTTCCTTCTCCTCATATGATGAGTAATTTTTACATTTGTTGGTTTCTAATAAGCAACCTTGTGAAAGCTTGACGTTTGGAAGAGTACACCTTATTTATTGCTTATTTGATTCGTGGGTGCAATATCCAGACCACAGCCAAATGTTCTCTTCATGTTCTCTTCTCTGCTGCTCAACCCAGAACATCTCTGGGTTGAGCAGCAGAGAAGGAAGCAAGGGGTGATTTGTGTCAGCTACCAGACACGCGGGAAGAGGGGATTTGCAGGATAACCCTCCTCTCCTGCCCGAGCCCGAGGAAATCTCTCCCAACAGCAGGGACCCTGCAGGCAGGGATGGGGGCCTGGGGACAGCTGAGCCCATGAGCAGTTTGAAGCCATGCCCCACACATCACACTCTCCTCAAGATTTACTTACTCCAGCCAAATACTCCCAGCTCAATGGCTGTGGCTCCAGCACAAGCTCATTAATCGCACATAACGAAACAACAATTGTGCTGATTTACCAACTGCATGTGGACCTAAATACTCCACAAATACATATTCTACGACTGGGCAATTGCTAATTTACTCCAGACACTGAGTAAATTGGATTTGCTGGGCTATTACCACCTTGTGGGATGCTGCAGAAAGGGCTCTGCACAGCAGCAACACATCCATACTTCATATCTTTACTTTTAAATGAAAGAAAATCCTATCAGGTTCTTTTAACTTGAAATCTTAAGATAATAGTGATCCAAAACAAAGAGTACAGATGATTTTCCCCAAAAAATCTAAAATGAGGAGGGCTGTTGACACACACAAGAGCTGTGACACATTTGACTCCCTTTGTAATTCTGCTGCCTAAAAACCTATTAATGTCTTAATATTCCCACAACAGCAGCAGTTGGAAGAATAGCTTACTTCCAAAACATCTAATTTTGCAGCTGCCTAAATACATCAGCTTTACCTTTCCAGTAGGCAAGACTTTCCACTTAGCCCAAAAACTTCTAATGAGTTTGCCATTGGTTTTTTTATACCTTCAGTCCGAGTGTTTAAAAAAAAAAAAAAAGCAAGCCTTAAAAAAAGGTCTAGAAAAGAAAAGCAAATAATTGTGACAGATCCTGGCAGCAAAGAGCTGGACTTTTTTGGGGGGGGTTTTGGGGTTTTTTTTTTAAATCAGTGTGTCACATCTGAGAACATACCTGATATAGGTTAGCTCTGAAAAGGAAATACACAATGACATGAAGAAGGATATGGATTGGTCTGATCGATAAACCACACTGTTACCAACCTCCCCAAGAAACATCAGCTCTGAGGTTTATTCAGCCAGCTCCTCTGGTCACTCGCAGCCTCTGGCCTGTGGGTTATCTGAAGAGAGCCTGCTCTGGACAGATTTTAATGCTCAGTCTGAGACCTCAGTGCGGTTCCAGTGCTCCCACTCCTTCCCTCCAGCATGCCTGGGAGCTCCAAAGGTGCTTGCTATTATTTGGATTTCAAATTAGAAATGCAGCATCTGGCCATACAGCTCTTATTTCTAGGTAAAGTCTCTTATTTCTAAGCAAAGCTGAAATAAAAAAAGGGTTGAACAGTTCTACTACCAGCTCCACTACTGGTTAGTGCCTCTGCCACATCAATCACAGAGATCTCTACAGAAGATACAGCTTGCAAGAATACTTACAATACTGCTTGTCTTTGCCAACAATAATTTTTCAAGTACTTTGTAAAAGGAGAAAAAAACAAATAACTTCAGAAAAGAGGGATGAAGAAAAAACACGAGTGTGCTTGGTATCTGGTACCAGAGCCTGTGCTACACTCCCTAGGGTCACCTTGCCTCTGCACGCACCAGGCCTGAACCGTTCTGCTGAAGATATCACCACGATATCAACACTTACTAATCAGTCACCATGAAATCACCTCTTCCTGATCTATTCAGGCTATACATTTCAGCTTTTTTTCCCCCTCTATATCTAAAACTGGGGAAATATAAAACCTGAAATTCCTCTTTGTCCATGGACGTAGGAAGTTAAACCTCTCATTACAGGAGCAACTGCGGTTTTGGTACATTTTTAATCTGTCAGGCTGGACTCATTTGACATCTTCTCAACTCCAAAGACACAGAATGTGTCGTGCTCCCTCAGCTGTCCATCTCACAAGCTCTAATACCTTTATCAAGCGAAGCTCCAGCCATGTGGTAGAAACTCAAAGCTGTGTCCACGTCATTTATGTTCTTCAGAAAAGTGAAGAAGCTCTCCACCTCCTCAAATGTCAGCCCCTGGGATGAAGAAAAGACAGTTTTATGGTGATAGGAAAAGGAGATCATGACACTACCTGGATTACAAATGACAAAATGACTCATCAGCCCAAAGCTGTAGCCAGAAAGGAATTCATCTGCACACTCAAAACACTCCTACCTTGGCACTTGAGGGCATGGTTTTTGACAAGTACTTTTGTTAACCACCTCTGCTCCCCTCCCAGCCCCAATACTTGTGCAACGGGAAGAGACTTCCCCATGCAGAGTCAGCAGTGGCAGAGACCAAAAAGCATTTCTTTGGCCCTCACTCTGCAGCCAGCTCTCACCCAGAAGAGCAGACAGACACACCATGAGCCTGTGGTTGGGTTGCAGGAGACCGCTGCAAGCAGGTTAATTTATAATTTTTTTTTAAAACCTTGCACACCTGCAATGACAAAAATTAAATAGTTCATGCACTGCAAGGTCTCCCCCAAGAGATTCAGGGATCCCTCGGAGGATCCATGTCTTACCCAGTGTCGCAGAAGGTGAAACTGCAAACCACAGCACATATAGATGTGCCCCATTTAGCTTTGCTGCTGGTGGCAGGACGGCTGTGGGGCTGGATTGCCATCTGCTCTACTTACTGGGCGCAGTCACCCAGGCCATGGCTTGCTCCGGGACGGACAAGCGTGTGCTTGGTGAGCACCCACAGCCATGCACCCAGATAGTAATGGAAAGGCATCCTGAGATCCCCCAGCGCTGGCACGGCTGCATCCCAGCACAGCCGATGGGCAGGCAGGGGATAAGTGACACACTCGTCTTGGCACCAATCCAGCCGGCGAGGAGCACGCCAGGAGAGCAACTGCTGACAAGCACAGCTCTGGGACCCCCACCCTGTTACACTACACAACACAACACCCGACTTCATTGACCCATTCAGCACCAGCACGGCTGCATCTGTGCTGAGACAAGAGCTGTAGCCTCCAAACTCCACCACCACAGCTCAGAGCCAATGGAGGAGGTAAATCATCACTGCGGTAACAACCACTCAGCCTTCCTCTCTCAAAGATATAAATCAGCTTGTCAAGAGGAGTTCATGCTCAGGCTCCTCCTATCCTGTCTAGCACGACAGAATGATATAGCAAGATACTAAAAATCCCAACAGCATAACACGGCACCGTTTCATGGTCTGGATGGAAGACCACACATTCAGCAGGTACTGTCAAATATAAATTTATATGATCCATTGTAACCCTGCTCAAACTCTTCCCAACAACTTCTAATCAGGGAAGAAGCCATCTATCTTTTTTGGAAAGAAGCAGCACATTTTTTACAATCTTCTCATACAGACATGGCACTTCTAGAATTCTAAGCAGAAGAATTACAGAAAATTTGCAGCTTGTTCCCATCTTCCCTGTAACTGAGCAAGTGGCAACACAATGCTGATGCACGTTGCACGGTGTGCACACCAAGTGCAACAGCAGGCTCTGACAGCACTGGATTCATGAATCTAGACCAAAAATGATGAGGTAGCAAAATGCACACATGGACAATGGATCTGAAAAAAAAAACCCCAAAAAACAAACTCCAACCAATCAATCAAAAAAAACAGTTACTGTACAGGGATCTTTAATTGTGTACCTGCTCCACTTCCCAAGCAGTGTGGTAAAAGACCTATGTCAAAATTAAATAAAATACTGTCCTAGAAAAAAAAAATAAAAAAATTAGGTACTTCTGCAAGAAGTACTGAAAAGATTTCTCTGCTTTGTACAAGAGATCTAGAGGAGAAAAGACCTTTGCAATTCAGATGCCCATCCGGACACCTCCCTGCTATGCATTTCCTGACTGACATGCTCCTGCCTGGGAGCAGAGCACTAAAAATGTGGAAAGCCTGCAGAAACTGGGAGGTGTGTGGCTACTTTCAGGCCAGCAGATGACACTGTGTTGTGGTTTACCTGCTCTGTTTGGGACATCTGAGGTTTGCAGTAGTGGCTGCAAGGCATCCCAGAAGCTATTCTAAGCAAAGAGCCCTAACTTTACATTTTCCTGGAATTTTCCACCCCAAAATGGCAGATGTCAAGGCCAAACAGCATTGCTGTTCGTGCAAAATGGTCCCTTGTTTAGTACCAACACTGCGGTTGCTATTGCTTTAATGGGTGACAGGGAAGGTTTACATACTTACATATGTAAACTCGTGGTCCTTTCACCAGCTGAAAAAGCAAAACCAATGATGTACGGGGGTATCCTACAAATCTGGGCTTTCAAGTGGACAGAGATACTGAATCTCTGTAGCAAAAATGCCATCAGTATTATGAAATTTAATATTTTACTGATGAATCCTATAATTGAGGCTGGCATTAGCATTAACTCTCCTTTCCAGCTACCAAAATAAAAATAAAATCAGAGAGTGGAACAGTCTCAGGCTTGCACTGACAAGTCAACAGATGAATGATCACCTTCATCAGTCACAAGTCTGAGTATGGGAATTTATCTATTCCCTGTCAATGTGTTTGTCAGCACTGCTTGGTCCTTTGTAAGTTATTCACGTCTCAACTGAAAGACCGATAGATGTTTCCATTATATAACAGAGGCTTGTGTTAATTTGGAATCACAAGAAATTGGATACCTGGAAGGAACCAGGGAAGCAATTATGGGATCTGGATGATCACTTCTTTCAAGGCATTTGTAGATCTAGCCTTTGATCCATAAGATAGAATCCTTTCACCATTTAAGTAATACTAGCACTACATAAGCAGGCAGACTCCAGAAACACACATCTGCTTGCAACATGCACCTTACAACAGCTCAAACACTTTCTGCAAAAGTTAGAGCTTTTCACCTGGAAATCCAGGTTTCAACCAAGGAGAATTACATCTCACTTCCAGCCTCTACCATCTCAACAGAAAAACATGCTACACAGCCCCCAAAGGACGTGTTTTCCAGAGGTTAGGGAGACATAAACCAAATACCTTGCTTGTAAATACTACAAACAACTCAAGTCCTTTTTAACTAGGAGAAAAGCAGCTGTGTAAGTATAACTTGAAGAGTTCACATATCCAGGGTAAAATGGGATTTTCTTTCAAGAAAAGCCAAAATGAAAGCAGATTATCAGTTAATACAAGAAAACATGCCATTCTCAAAAGCAAAAAAAAAAGGAATGTAGAATAATGATGTTGGAAAATGGCT
Organism: Antrostomus carolinensis; assembly: GCF_000700745.2. NCBI lineage: Eukaryota > Metazoa > Chordata > Aves > Caprimulgiformes > Caprimulgidae > Antrostomus > Antrostomus carolinensis. The sequence goes on from NW_010315347.1 coordinate 10,421, forward strand.
AAAAGTTAGATTAAAACCACAGCTTTAACATTTTGGAGGCTGCCGGGGTTGCCTTGTGCAGAAAAGGTAGTTGCATCAGACAAAGATGATGTTTGGCAGATTTCATAAGAAAGCATTCACAAGGTAAATTGCATTTCCAAGATAAAGCTTGCTGGGTAGGTTTGGTACAATTACTCCCAGCACCACACTTTTAAGATTATTTTACTCCCTCTTTGGAAAGCAATAGCAAGTCAAAGTCCCTACTCCTTTTGGTGTAGAGGGGAGTTACAGCAGGTTAGTATAACTGTGCAGATAACAATACTATGCTGCTACAGAAGTAGGCTAGTGAAGTGTGAAAAGAAGGGATTTGGGGAAAAATTCTTCCTGCAAAATATGTTTGCATTGTAACCATCTCTGACCTAGAAGTTGTTCAGTGACTGGAAAGTACTGCAGGATAAATGATGTGGCTGGGTGGCTTTAACATCTCTTGGAGATCTGGGAGCTGAAGGGAGAGCAGTGGATAGCATCGGCTCCGCTCCCTTTGTATAGGATGGGAGTAAAGCAGAGCGCGATAGAAGCAGCTGCTTGGTGTGCAGATGTCTGGGTTACAAAAGCAGAGGAAGAAGGAATGCCAGCATCGAGCTTCTGCAGTTTCAAGTGGGAAAACGCTCTCTAGCTTAATACTCCATTCATTTACAAAGAAAACTCTGCAACCCTGATTAGGTTATCCAGAAAGCTCAGAAGATGGTTAAAGTTATTCTGGTCATGGCAGTCCTTTTTCTAAAGAGATGGAGAAATTTAAGCTATGTAAAAACACTGACAGTTGCATCAGGGTGATCCAATAAAAGTACTGTTGCATCCAATAAGTGTATTTAGATACAAAGTGCTGCACACAAATCTTGCAAGGGATATGGTCTTCTAAAATACCCCAGGGGGAAAAAGAACCTCGCAAACTTTCAAGAAAAGGTTCTCTTGTATAAAAGACAATGCCAAGTTAGGCTCTAGGCTGCATTTTCCATGAGCTAAAACCTGCTGCAGTGGAGGATTTCAGTGCCTGATTTCTCTAGCTCTGCATAAGCATTGACTTTGAGCTGCCCTGGCTGCAAGAAAGGCTTATCTGCTTCCAACGCAGAGCAGTTGGCACTTCTTACATCCTTTACATCTCCTTGAACCGTTAAATATCTTGAACAGAGAGGCCGCTGTCTCACTTTGGGATTTGAGGTGTTTCACCCCCACCCTGTCTAAGGAATTGTGTGTTTTCCACCAATTCTGTTTCTTGCAAACATTTTTTGTCCTATTCCCCAACTTCTCTCCTTGAAAGTCCTTGGAAGAAAGAAAGAAAGAAAGAAAAAGACCTGCTCTGAATGCGGTTATCTGCAAATAGAAACACAGTCTGGCTGATTTGGGGATGAGGAATAAGGTAAAAACAAAAAGTTCTTCCTCTGCCACAGATGTCAGGGTTTTGGCTTGCACATGAAAGGAAGAAAACATCTGCTGTAAGAAACCTTCCACCGTAAGTCCCTCTGCCTAATTTCTCATAACACTCAGCTACTGTTCAATAATATATATATGTGTGTGGGTGTGTGTATACTTGTATATACAAAAAACCCAAATCACAGCAAAAGGATCGACAGTTTGGGAATGTTAACAACAGAGCTGGTATTTTCTGTTAGACAAATCACAGTTAAGTATTTTTTCCACAAGAAATCAGATTATTCCTGTTAAAACTCAAGGGGGGCAGAGGTACTGGAAAAGCTGAATCTTGCAGCATCTCACTCCAAGATCAAATAAACGCACACAACCTTGGAAACATTAATGCTCTTATTTAAGCCAGTGACAAAGAGCTTGAGAAGTGAGATTTCCAAATATTAACATGCAATGCGTCTCAGCTCCGATGGCAAGTTGACACCATCTATTGATAACAGCCTATTAAATATTGAGCCTATTTTCCCATAAAACATGAGGGGAAACTGCAAAAAATGATCCTTCTGGCAACCCAAGGCCATGAAAAGCTGCAGGTACCGCAGCACCTCTGAGCATGGCCTTTTGGCTCACTTATGGTTTCTTCCAGCTTTTAACTGGTTAGCATTACTTGCAGTTAATAGAGACCTATGAGCCTATGTGCCCTGCTGTTTCAGTATGCCCAAATTCTCCTCCAGCACCAGTCAAAGAGGGAGAAAATTTGGGGAAAAAGGTCACTGGAGTGGCTTCACCTGAACTGAGTATTCTTGCACATCACAGAAGTCCAGTTAATACATCAAAAAGGGACAAAAAAGGACTAGACTCTGGCCAACACTTGTGTTTTATAACACACTTTGCACCTAAACCAGTTAAGAAATAAATGGCAGTTCTGGTGTCAGGAGGAAGCAGCTCTAAAACAGTCAGACTGACCCCATATGCAGCCAAAGACTTTCTATTCTTTCTCATTTTAACGAATTGCTTGTTTATAATCTAGTTATTAAAAGAACAATTCATCTTTATAGAAGCAGACGTGCAATTCTAATACTGAATTAATTTAGCAGCCCATACTTGCCTTACCTGATAAAGCACTAAATTAATGAATGTAGGATCTGCAACCTTATTTCTCTCTAAATCATGAGTAATTCAAATAATTTTTCACATAAGTTCATAAGTAAATAATAAACTGCCCAGCAGTAGCAGCAGCTAATTAATCCAAGGTCAAGACAGTAACCAGGAACACATCTTCAATGTTTATTCTGGCTCCAAACCCAATGTGCCGTTCAGTGAATTTAAATTTTGAAAATTACAGCATCTATTTTAATAGGCAGAAGCCTACACTCTGATCTGGTCACTGACCACTGCACTCCCACCTCTTCCATCTCCCTGCTGCTGGCAGTATTTATCATCTGCAAACTCAGCATGTCTCCTCGCACTGCTTAACAAGGTGCAGGTGCTTTTCTTAGGAAGATGGAGATTGCTTACTCATGGCTCAGCGTGGCGTGGGATGGCTGCCCCCACCGCAACTTCCCGAGTTTGCCACCAATACCACTGACCTCTCCGTCTTGGAAGTGCTTCTTGAGCTGCTTCAGCATGACAGTGAGCTTCTTAGACTGCACCCCGCTGTAGGCCAGCAGCATGCTGCCAAACTGCCGCTCCGTGATCCGCCCCTCCACTGGGTCGTGCCGCTCAAACTGGAAGGGAAAAAAAAAGGGGGAGATGGAAAACAAGGCTGCGCAGCAGAAAGCTCTGTTCAGAGGAAGGGTGTAAAAAGGCACTGTAATAAAAAATGAACATTGCAGGAAACACTGCTGAAGGAGAAATCCTAATGCATTTGAATACTTGCTTCCCCCAAGACCGTCATGTCCATCAGTAAGTCAACACTTTATGTGCTATTCCTTGGACAACCTCTGGAAGAAGTCCTTGTATCTCGCCCTCCTAGTTTTAGCTGGCAGGAGGACAGCATTTATACAGCTGGACTTGAAAAGGCAGGATGATCACTTTGACTTAGAACCAAGCTAGTATCCACAGGTCTCCAAAGGAGTGAAAAGCAAGAACAAATACTAAGGTATTCTCCCCAGGCACCTCCTACTTGGACATCTGAATAAGCATCCAAAGAATTTTTGGCTGCTGCAGTGACATCTTCTGATTGATTAAAAATCTGTGCAGGACTGAGCTAACATGCAAGTGTGTGCTTCAAAAGAAGTGTATGTAGCAGCTGTTCCATGATTGCTGTAAAGGGGGTTGGTGGTTAATACACCAGGAAAGAAAAATCTTGCAAAAACTAAGTCTCATTGTAGTTCTTTACTCCCCCGAGCTCTGTAGAGGTGGATTCAGCAAGGGAAGGTTCATGGACATCTCCAGGCCTCACCTTCCCTAGTCCTAGGAAGTTCTCCTTGTCCTAAGACCTTTACGAACACTGCTGTGAGGCCCCTGCAGAACTTCCCACAAGCCTTTCAAGAGAGAAAGGTCTTCTCCATTAATCCACCTCTTCAGCACTAGTTTATGTTCTCCTGGCTTTTGCTGCAGGGGAGAAGGGCAGAGCAATTCTGACTTGGGAAGGTGCTGAGTTTGAGCGCCACGTCTCTGTTAGATGAATAATGCAGGTTTGATCTTTTCCTTTCCTCCTCGCCACCTCTTTGAGGCTCTAGAAACATCAGTGTTAGACTTCAACCAACTTCAGTTTTACAGATCTCAGCACTCAGGATCCCTTATTTGATTTCCTTCCAATTTATCAGAAAACACATGACCTACAGTATAGCTGATCCCAAACCAGAGGATGACATTTAACAACAAAATTAAATTTTAAACTCCTACAGAACAACTCAGTACCACTGACGTGACGTTATATTGCTCAGCAAGTTAACCACTTCTGCCTTAACCACTCTTCTGTGCTTAATTACACAGCTAAGACAAAAGTCATCAAGGCACTCGACTGAGATCAAGGTGGGGAGATGAAAGCCAGCAGACCCACCAGCCTTGCTTTCAACCTGTGTGCAGGCAGAGCTCCAGATACGACTGGCTATATATGCTTTTCATATATGTGCTCTTTGACTATGCTATGCAATTCACCTCCTCAGCTTCTGGTCCTCGGGGTTTTAGGGATTTCCTTGGTGGGAAATTGCATCTGGACCAACTTGTCTAAATAGCCACATGACAAATTTTTCCCCCCAAGAGTTTGCCTGATGCCACTTGGCACCCACTAATCCTTTTACATTATGAAAATGAAGCGTACCGGCCTAAAAGTTTCCTGGCAGGTTCTACTGGCATGCTTTCAACCATCACTCAAGCAAGGAGAGGACGGACAGAGGCATAGGGAAACGCAAACTCTGTGTTTGGGCAATCTGGTCTAGACCAGGCACTGGGGATTCCTCTGTACTACAAGGAAAATAAAAATCAACAAGTGCTATCGCATTGGCTAAGACGTGAGCCAAGGCAGGCGGAGAAAGCTCTTCTGGAGGCAAAGCTTTCTACAGTGTCTGTTAAAAATAACTCCAATATTAAAGTACGAGGATCTCACCAGCTCTGAGCAGCAGAGCACAATTGTGGAGCACGATTAACATGCTGATGCTTGCAGTACTGTTGGCATCTTGCAAAATTTATGGAAAATGAGGTAGAGTGCCCATTCTGCTGCCACAGCCCGAGTCTTGATCACAGCAGTAGCAAGAGCCTCACCTACAGCAGACCCACTGCACGAAGCAAAAGAGCTTAAGTCTTTTGATTTATTGCACAGTTGGGAGATTGTGTTAAAGGACAAAATAAAGATAAAACAAATCTAAGATGAAGGAACTTAAATAACTTATACAAACTTCTTTAAGTACAAAATTGTCCTGAGATCCTGTGAATAACCCAACTCATTCCCCCCTCCCTGTGGGTTCCAAAACTGGTTCCAATTTTTAATTTCTGCAGGTGGTCATCAGGTGCAGTGATGAGTCAAAACATCACACAAATATTATTCATGAGAAATAAAAAAGTCTGAAAACCATTTAATTAATGCTTCTTATTCTGGATTTTTCTAATTTTAAAATTAACACCTCTAACATTTAACTGAAACACTCACAGAGGCCTGAAGTCAATTCCTGGCAGCCAAGCATTATGCTCTCCCATACACAGGCACACAGCAGCATTCATTGCAAAGGCCAGCCTAGAAAGGGGCTGGTCAACAACCAGTTTGCAAATTCAAGTATAATCACCAATGAACTGAGAAAAAGCGACAGAATCACAGTGATGGGTAAAGAAAGTTCAAAACTTGCCTCCAAGCTAGTGTCAGATACATCTAAATTAATTACAGAAGGGATGAGCAGGGAATGTCATTTAAAGATGATGCAGAAAAAGGAAAATTTCAGTGAGATAATTCTGTCTGTTTTCTTCTCATATGTTACCAATCGTGTTTATACATAAAGAAATTTGGTTTCAAATGATTTTTGAGTGGAAAAACCTTAATTTCAGCTTTTAAAAAAAACCCAGCTACCCCTAACACCCCCTTTCCCACCTCCCTGTCTGGGAGCAGAGGTACCACATCTCTGCTCTCCTGCCTTCTTCAATGTCTTATGGCCAGCCAAACACAGTTTGCCTGTTGTCTGCACTTGAAAATGAAGGAGGGTGCAAAGCTTATAGTAATTTTTCTTTCAGTACTCAATACACAGTCTATGAACAATGTTAAGTGTTAAAATCCTCCAGATATATCAAAAGGCAGGAAAAATAGTGTCCTTTCCCAGGTAATTGCAATCCTTTGCCTTCATGCACGTGATGTTACTCTTCAGGTTATTTTTCCAGTCACTTGGGTGGGAGAAAAAAAACCCAAACTCCACAAGGATGGGACGCAGGGCAGAGCATGCTGAGATTTACTACGAGCAAACAAGTCTTCTGACAGCCTTTTTCCCCTTCATATATCTTAAAGAAAGGAAAAGCACGGCCAAGGCTATCGCTCAGCTGGCATCGCAGGGCACCAGCTGCTGCAGGATGGAGCAGCTCTGTGTTGACACCCACCATCAGGGAAACTGCAGAAAGAACAGAGGGGTCCTACTCCCCTCCAAACTGCAGCTCCAAAATCTACACAGTAACACAGATGGATGGCGAGTCCAACAACTCCAGAGCAGCTTCCACCTGCAGCCACTTGGTGCCAGCAGTGGATTCTGCATCTGCACACCGGCAAAGTACAGTAAATAATGAAAAGTAATGCTCTCCAGTGTTCTTCCTGCAAGCCAAGACACTTGAGATGCTGAAGAAATTAGCCTAAAATATAATAGGCAGTATTTTTAAATTCATTAAAAGGCAACATGACGTGCAAGGAAATCAAAGGCATTTATGGGAGGGCAAGAAGGCAGAAGAAATGGGGCACAGCACTTCACTCTCCCACTGCCAACCTGACCCAGCTTCAACAGCCCAGTCCCAGTAGCCAGTCCATATACCACATTAGGATACTTTCTACAATCACTTAAAATCCTATCTGTAACCTTAAACATGTGTTAAATACTCCCACCTCCCAAAAAAAACCCAGACAGGATGAACATCTTTATGTTTCTCTATAAGCTGAAATGTGAGTTAGCTTCCTTCTAGCTTAGCTTTCTGTCTGAATAAATAACCTACTCTTTTCTTCTAAGCAAGGAGGAAAGGTTTCATCACATGAGGAGAGCAGAAGGCAAATAAACAGACAATTTTCTCTGTTTCCACATTCCCTTAATTGCCTAACTTTATAGAAAGGCAATAGAAGGATCTACCATAAAGCAACAGACCCACAATCCCTCTGCTTCCAGAATTCACAATTGTTTTCCCCACTAACTCAATCCACCTTCTCCTGTGGGAAATCAAATGCCAGCTTCTGAGAAGCATCCAGTCTGAACCAATTCAGAGACACCACCACGAGAAACATCTTTATTCAAAAAAAACCACTAGAACTTCTTGAACACAGACAGGTTTCCTTTCATCTCCCTCTGCCACCACCAGCTCCAAGGCTAATTGCTGGGAAATGAAGCAGCTAAGGAGCCATCTGGCATGGGCAGGAAGACCTCCTCTGGATCCTCTGGTCTGAGTCTGCAGTGGTGTATGTGATGCCCCATCTCCATGGTTAACATGGAGATGGGGCATCACATACACCACTGCAGACTCAGACGGTTCACCTTGTAAATGTAGAACTTTCCCAAACTGAAAAACAATGGGGAAATCAGGAAATGTCATTTAAACTGAAGGTTTAGAGCACAAACACCATCATATCTCTATGAGCAGACCTACAGACCTGTCACCCTGTACGTCATGGGGCAGGGGCTGAATTGTCCCTTCCAGTTCAGGCTTGATACAGCGGAACATGCGGCTTTGGCTGAGACACAGCGGTGTTCCAAAAAGAAAATATAAGATAAAATTTTAACTTGGCCCTAGGACATCCTTCCTTCAGAAAAAGGTCAAGCTTGGGTAGCAGACACTCCTCAGGGGAAGACTTCCCATTCTAGCTGACTCCCCTCCCTCCTCATTAAATTTATCATAACCAATCACATTAATATGGGAAATTTCTACCTAAAACCCCAGTGCTGAAACCCTGTCTAATCAGAGACTGCAAGTATAAAAACCACTGAGGAGTATATTGTCATTGTTGCCACCAGAACTTTGCCCAAGAGAGCAACACCAGCTCTGCAACTGCCCGGGGAGGGATGCCAGAGCACCAAAACCCTCAGAGAGGGCTCAGCATCACCACACACCACAAACAGATGTAAAAACCTCACACTTGAAAAGTGGGATTTCTTCTCCTTCCTAACCTGGCATCACATTTTGGGTATTTGAACTGAACAGTGGCTTATTTTGTTGGGCTTGCTTTGTTTGCTGAAGAAGATTGTTAAAATAACCATCACACCCAACCTCGGCATAGGTTCAAACGACCGTTAAGATCAACCAAAACCAGCAAGAGCCTTGAAACCCACTGATGCAAGAGGGGAACACCCAGCTGTGACACAGCACAGCAAGAGGAAAACACAGCTCAGACTCTTCCTAAAGCAACACCAAAAGAGAAAGCAGTGGCACCTCCTATGCTGTTTGCCATTTACCTCTACCGTGCAACCCTCCCAGCAGCCCTGGGGCGATGAGATGGGGAAATCAGCTCGGTCTGTGCTTTGGGACAGGAAAATATACTCCCTGGATTTATCCTGCGATGGGAATATCTACAGCTGAGCCACACAGATGAGAAGATACTCTGCACTGCTTCTTCTGCAGTTATGCCCATATCTATCAGTGCAGATGGGCTCATCCAAGAGTTACTGCATGGCCTTGCTAGTCTGTAAACACCAGGAAAAAACATGAAACATGGTCACATCACAGTTTTAGGATATTAAACACAAATACCACGAAGCATAGTACCCTTGCTATGGAAGAATCGGTATCTTCAACTTACTATGTTTTTATTTTTCAGAAATATTCCTAAACCTATCCTCTGTAAATTTGATGTAGATATTCTTGAACTTCAAACTAACCACAGCCAGGCATCCTGGGAATATAATTTCTATCCTCTTTAAACATTTATATCAGCAAAAGACCTAGCTATATTTTAACAGGCTCCTAAATTTCTAGGAAGGCTTCTCCTCCCAATCAAACAAACTATGTATTCCCTAAAATCTCAAAGCAAGCATCTAAAAAATAAACATCTGTGCCACTTCTTATTTCCAATTGAGATTTTAAAAAAAAAAATCTACAAGGACTTTTGGGATGGACAGAAAAGCACTGAAGGATGATTTTTGAGCTTATTTATGCTGGCTAAACAAATATCAATAGCAGAAATATTGCTAATACTAATTCTGTCAGGTTTAGGGGTACTTGAAAAAGGTGACCTTTTCCGAGAGCCGCCGTGTGCGTAATAAGGAAATCAAAAGGGTCTGGGAAGTAGTGATTTGTAGGGTAATATTCAGATTCACAATATATGACCCTTTAAAGTGGTATTTGCTCAAAGCTTTATTTGACAGGCTATAATACATTATTTATCTACAAACTACTGCAGCACTGGCCCTGTTTACTGTTCTGGAGAAGCAGGCTGCCAGGAGCTCTTGTCAAGTTGCATATACAACTATGACAGAGGAAGAAAAAAAGGGGAAAACACTGTACATCTTCCTAAACCACAGCAACCTCCCCCGTCCAAAAAAAAAGTAATATATTTGGGAGTAAGCTGTAGTGTTTGCACAGGCACCAAATTACTGCATAAAAAGGAAAGCAAGACAAAAGTTTCTAAAGACTTTTTATTTTGAAAGTTCAAAGGTTTCATTTTTTAAATTTTTTGTTAATTATGCTGAAAAGTTCCAGTGCACATGGATCTAAACCACTGGGTTTTGCAAGGTGAAACCCAGTCTGCTCCAGATACAGCCTGCAAAGAGCCACTGGATGGGACCAACAATGCTTAATTATGTTATTTGGTAAAAAAAAGTTGAAGAAACAGCTGTAAAGATTATCAGAGCTACCAAGTGGGAGAAATGCAAACGGGAAGGATGCAGAGGAAGAAATGCCAAACCCAGCCTGAACCATCATCCGCAGGCTGTTCTGGGAAGCACAAACCCAGGCTGCCCAAGAAAGTCAGTCCAAAGCTGGATAACCCACACAGAGAAGCAAACCACGACCACCATGACCCACCTCCAATGCCTGGAGCAGGCTGAGAGGTTCCCTGCCTGCCGTGCCACAGCAGCCTCTGCCCTGGCATGCTGCAACACCGGCTGTGCCGAGCTGGCACGCTGCCTACTGCTGATGGCGGTCCCTGCTCCACCGGGGACGGGCAGACAGCACCGCCAAGTCCTCAGGTTTGGAAACTACTTCTGAGCCTTGTAAAACTAGCCAGAGCAACCCATTATTTAATTGCCCACTAACTCCTTCCTGATTGCCTGGACTCAAGTGTGGGTTGAACAGCTGGATAAGGTCAGGAAAAACGCTCCCAATGCTACCAGCAGCAGCTTGCTTATCTTTTTTATCTTAAAAAAAATTATATGAAAGAAAAGGGAGCTATTTTCACACAAGAAAAATCCAATCTTCCAAACACTTTCCCTGTTCGCACTTTCCCCTCTGCTCTCCAAGAGCAGCTTAAGTGAACATGTAGCAGCCAGGTTAAAAATGTACATCTGTCAGCGGCAGTGCAATCCCAGCAGACCAGGTGTTTCATAGATGCTTTTGAGGTTTCATTGACCTTGGCATGCTCCTGCTGCCTGCAAGGGGAAAAAAATGAATTCCAATCACCAGCAACTTGTTATACTTTAATGAGCAATTAAAAAAGGTTATATAAAGATGGCCGTACCTGAAATGTATCCTCATGAATCACAGTAACTTCTTGCCAGCTCTAAAAAGATCTGTATTTTGAAATTTAATGCGGTGGAGTAATGAAAGGAAGGAAATGTAAAGGAGAAGAATCAGTAATACTAAGGGGAAAGGACACGTCTGATAAATTAAAGGGAAGCACTCGCTTGACTGCCGGGACAGAAGGGGGAAGAGATGAACAGCCACCTCCCACTGCTGCTCTCCAGACCCGGCTCCATTACCACCATTCCTGCCCTTGACAATGTTCCTGGTACCTGGTAATGTGAGGTATGGAACAGCTTTTCCATCTTACATGCTTACTGAATGAGAAAAGAGCAAAGTTGAGAAGCAGTACAAGTTCCCAGCCACACCGCAGGGATACCCACGGGATGGCAGAGCCACAAGTACCACAGCCAAACTGTTACTTTGAAAAACACAAATAAAAGTCTCCATGGAACTGATATACACAATTTTATTAAGAAATATAGCTCTCTTACCGCCTATTAGTTTATGCTGTTTCTGCTTGACCACGGCGCTCAAGTTGCCAAGAAAAATAAGTTTGCAGCAGTTTGATTCAGCCTAGCAGGGAAAAGGGAGTACCTGCATCCTGCTCCCATGTTCTTAATGCACCAACAGAAGCAGTGTCAGGAGCTGAAGCCCAGATAGCAACATGTGGAGGTACAGAACTGCTCTGTCTTTGGAGCTTGAAAGGGGGAAAAAAGCAAGAGGACTAAAGCATTTGTTCATATAGCAGAAGGACGAGGCAGAAGTCAGATATCTGCTACAGGAATTGCTCATTGGAAACTTCCCAATCAGCAATTTTAGCGTGCTGGTATCATTACAGGACTTAGTTCGTATTTATTTTGGGTTGTGCTTAAGAAGCTGCCTGATATTCTCACCCAAGGAATCACGGCGAGCCCACTGGGTGATGAATGTTTCAGTTTTTTCTATGATTAATAGAACACACTGTGCATGCTCCCATAGTCACTGTACTTGAGGGTCCATAGGAAGATGGAAAACATGCAGCCCTAAACATCTGCTTTGATTTTTGTCAGCTCATCAGGAGATTGCAAATGGCTCAGCAACGGCTCCGCAATAACAAAACAAAGATGCAGAAGTTTTGGTGATGGTTCTTGCCTTTCCCACCTCGCTAACAGCACAAAACCCAGCACCAGTACGAAATGATGTGTGTGCTGAGCTTGCCGGGCATGAGCGAGTGTTAGTCCAAAGCCTTCCCCTGTACGGGGCTTATGTGCCCAGGTACATCGCCCAGCTAACACAGCCCCACAGGCTGCAGTCCCGTCGTGTCACACAGATAACCCCAATCTCTTCACCATCATCTTTTGGGACAACTTGGCTCTTGGTTAACTGAATTGCATGCACATAACAAAAGCATCTATGCTAACTAGCTTATCCCTTCTTTATGGACTTGGCAATACAAACCTGCACACACACTCTCATGTCAATATAATTCATCAAAATACCTCTCCTGGGATTTTATTTGCAGGGGTCCTACAAAAGGCTCTGCTGCCTGCATGAGCACAGGGCTGTGTGCTGCACTGCGGGAGCTCAGAAGTGGATTTACACACACTTCAAAAACCAAAGGAGCCTGTTGTTACAGAGCAAAACCCTCTACTGCTACTAACGATGCAATAAATAGAAAATCCAATAAAATCCTCAAAGAGCTTCCCCTGTAGAGCTGCTGCATCAACCACATTTAAGTCACCCAGTTCAAATACAAGCAAAGCAGCAGCATATACCACAGTGGGTGTTTTCTCACCAGGCATTGTGATGATCGCTTTAATCAGTCCATAAAGTATCCGTCCCAAATGAGGAGACGGCAAAGCTGTTCCTGTGCATTTGAGCCATGTCCCAGAGATGCTCACAAGCAGCTGCAGCACCTCAATGCACATGTATTGTCACATCCATGCCAGCCTCACTGGCACGCTTCTGGACCACTGACTATATTGGTCTGCTGACTACAGGATGTTCTCAGCTTGATGCCGGGTACCTGTTTGGTGTCACCGCCCTTAACCTCAGTGTGTCAGTGCCAGTTGTAGTACTGCAACCGCTCACTTGTCACTGCTGATGGAGCAGACCCAAGTTACAGCTAAGACACAATTTAAGAATTGGCTGCCTGAGTGCTTTTACTTGATTTCAATCCAACAGTTGTGTTGAAGATGCCCACACAGCCAGACATGGTTTTCCTGTGCTCACGTAGGCTGAGTATGGAGTTGACTGAAGCAGAGCTCAAGGGCCGGTATGCCCATCACTCCTTGAAGCGCACCCGTTAGCACCCCCAGGACATCTCACCAAGCATTTCACAGCTGACATGCAGATGCTTGATGCATTCTTATGATCCTGAGCCCCTCTAAACCACCCCACAGCTGATACCTGACTGTTCCTCCACCTTTCAGAGTGAGGCACTGGAACAGTTTCCTTTCTCTGAAACGGGCGATTCCCCACTTGCTTGTGCAGCCTGTACTGGGAAGGAATGAGTTAGGGATGGGGTATATGGCATCTTTTGACAAAGTCAAAGCACAGCTTTCAGTACCTCACCCATGACGATGAACCACGCACCCACCTACTGGCGCTCTCCCTTCTTAATGAAAAAAGGGACTGAAATGCAACCTGATTTGTATTTAAACTAAACTTTCCCTAGTGCACATTTAAGCCTTTCATTACCTGCTCTGCCACTACTGATTGATGAAAATTACTTGCCTCAGTCTTCTTTATAGTGACTCCTCATGTTTACTGAGACAGTTATATCTCCCTTCTGTCTTTCCTTTAAGCTGCACATGCCATGGCCTCATAACTTATTCCTATTTTCCAGATTTTTTTTTTTCCATACTAACATCCCACTTTGAATTCTTACCAAGTCTTTGGCCAACATTGGACAAAAACTGAACGCTAGCTTTTCCCCAAACCTTAACTGAGACAGTACAGTCAACCTGAAAGCTTCACATGACCCTTTCCATTCACACGCCAAGACAAAAGCAGGTTGCCAGAAGCTTTGAATGCCATTAAAATCACGATAAGCTGTCTGATGAGCTGTCTAAATAATTTCAACTGCCTGCCTATAAATTCCCAGCTTACATATGTATACACTGGGCTGTGACTCCTTAACTACAGAGTCCCCTGACATTAAAACATTCACGGTGGTCAGATTATCCCATTTTTAACCAGAGATATCACAAAATTCTGTCATTCACAACATCTTCATGGCTATCCATCACAAAGTCACAGTCGTCAGACTTATTTCAATTCCCTAAAGCATTAAACACATGAGGTATATAGATCTGCAGGAATAAGCCTGATAACTCCTCTCTCCTTGGCACTAAACTCGTCACAAATTTGTCCATCCCTGACTCTAGTAAGGACTTCTAAAGGGAAAAAGCCCTTGATGTCAAGTTCCTCTTCCCTTCTAGAGCTGTTTAAACACTACTAGCTATCAACATACCTTGAATCTAGAGTCAGGGGATGACAACAGAGACACAGACCCAGAGTGTGTGCTCTCAGACTCGGGCAGAGACAGGTATGATCTCCAAGACATCCTGTTCGCTGACCCCTTCACTCCTAATCTGCCTCTGTCAGCTGGGATTAACCAAGAGAAAAGGTTGAACTTGGTATGTAACAGCACAAAGGGACAAGTGGGTAGCAGAGGATCACTGCAGGAGGTCTCCACTCAGTAAACAGATCTGATCCTCCACCGCTGTCTCCCATGCCTGTCAGCTTCACAGCACCCATCCTGCAGCTGCACAGGCAGCCCGTAAGTACACATTGGTCTGTTGTCTTAGCAGAGAAGCTCCTAGGCAACACACCAGAACACAAGTGTGAAAGCCAAGCTGCTCTGGGTTTTCCTTTGGCTGCCTAAAAAGTGTCTGCTTTTTAATTGTATTTTCAGCTTACTAATATTATTCTCTCTGCTCTAATTCTATACTTTACCTATGCCCTCCCATAGCAGCCATTGTCTGGCCTTCACCACCCCTGGAGCTTGGGCTGCCTGCATCCCACTGCTCACAACCCAGCTACAGCGCTTGTGCTCCCAGGGCAGGAGCTCTCAAGCCAGGCAGTACATGTTACCAAGCCTGGGTCCTCCCGATGCTGCATCCCACCTCACCTTCCCATGGAATTGTTCATCCTCTGGGATAAATGGAGGACCCATGAGGCGCATTTAAGCTTTCTGTATTTAACAACCAGCCTATCCTCCCCTCCTTCCCCACGGCATACTGAATGGTTTCAAAGTGTATCTTGTAATATCTCATACTGCAGCCTCACTGGAGCATCCCAGGTGACTCAAACCATTCCCTAATACATTTGCACATCAGAGATGTCAGGTAAGCACTGCAACCAGGTCAGGAAATAACTAACAAAGAACCCAAACAATTTTTTATCTGCCATTAATTGCCCCATTAAAGAGACAACAAGTGCTGGTCCAGCTTTTCATATATAAGGACCATGTGAAGGAAGAGAAAGCAAGTAGGGGACTAAAGGAGGAACTATAGGTACATAACCGACAAAACTATGTAAGTATACAAAATTCATTACAGGATGCAGAGAAGGAGGAATTAATAAGAAAAGAGGGAAAACATTACAGCCCCCATCATTGTTCCTATGGTGACCGGGCCAGCAGTGAAGTTGACAGTGAGAGGATCAGCAGGTCTAGGATGACTCTGAGAGACTGCCATAAGGATGACTTAAAAATAAAAATGTCTCATATAAGTTCAATAGCAAATTGACCTCCAAAAAGTCTGAGTTTTGGGCCCTTCCTTACAAAGCTTAGCCAATCTGACATTGCCAGATTTCATCTTTCAGGCCAAACTAATTTAAGTTACTCTTTTCTTTCACCCTAAATCACTGGAGCAGATACAAAGATACGTGACTCACTACTACAAACTTTGTTGCCTATGTTAAAAAATCACTGAAAGTCTGGATCAGTCTGCAAGCCCATACAAAAACAAGGCAGAACCCAAAAAATCTTGAGTAAACTGGTAACAACACAGTAGTTTTTAACATTTGGGACAGGATTACTCAGATACCAGCTACCCCAGCACCGGGACTCAGAACAGAAAGGCATTTACAGTCTCAAGTTATAACCCTAAAACCAGATTGTGAAGCATCAGAAATACCTTCTGAAACCAGAATATTTGTTAACACAGGTTGAGATCCAAAAAGATCTAGGACTTTCTAACAAGATATGTGCAGATGGAAGAGCATCCATCACCCCTTCTTCATAAAAAACCAAATCAAGCAGTAATCATATCAGCATTGATCATGAAAACAGCAGCTTCCAAGGTAAAGTAGTTACTGTCTCTCACATCACCTGTCACAGAGCAGACACATAAACCAGGTGATTTTCCAGGTGGCAGCAATAACGTGTGGTCCCTTTGTCATATTCTCACAGAATCCTATTTCACTTCTCTTTGCTCCAGTGCTTGAGAAGACCTCTTGCTTTGGAGGGACTGCTACCTGGGCACCCTTGGGTAAACAAAGATCCGCAAAGATCGCTATGTTTAAGCATAAGGATATGCATCTGCACGAGGATCTGACTCTTCAGTCTACCTGGCAAGGTCCTCCATGGGAAGCTGCATCCCACCACCTTGAAGTGTATACCACAGATCACACCAGACTGAGACATGGCGTTGGCCAAAGCCATGCAGCACAGCCTTGCCTCTCCAGCCATGAGATCTCCCCCACCAGGAAGACAGTCCCAAATCTACAAGGGGTGGGGCTGGATTAGTATCCGCTTCACCAATTCAGCTGAGAACAAACACCCTCTGTCAGTAACTGCCAGGCAAACAATGTGCTATAGAAATCTCACTGTAGGCAAATTGAAAAAAAATTCTTTACTAAGGTCCTACGCCACAGGCACATATCTCACTGCTGGCAGAAAGAGACCTGGGGAAATAAAAGATTACTAAATATGGAGATTAAATCACTGCTATTAGCAGTTTGGGGTTGCCTTTCAGGAGTGACACAGAAATGGAGAACAAAGAGCTAACACATCTTTTCTACATGCGCTTACGGAATCATAGAAAAATTAGGCTGGAAGAGATCCACGGGCTGGCTGGGACTCCTCCTGGTCCACCAAGGACACAGGAATATCTAGGACAGACACTGACAAGCAGAAATAGCATAAACGATGATGACAAGTCCTATTCATCTTCCTAACTCACAGAGTACTTTCACTCCAAAAAAAACCCCAAACCACCATTCGAGCCCAGTACCGCCTGTCCTAACAGGACACGTTATAGCTGCAGAGCCTGTCCAGACAAACTTGTCACCCACCGTTTGTGATGCTAAGCAACAAGAGGAGAGGAAGTCTTTCCATAGGCACTAATGCAAGGCAGCATGAATGGGGTAAGAAAACCCTGAGGACTCTGCTGGGAGCCTGCCTCATTTGGTGGGTTGGTTCCCGTGGCTCAGCCTTAGCTAAGCTGGACCACCCTGCAATGCAACAAGGAGGCCACAGCTTCCTCAAGGTAGCCAAACCACAAAAAGCCATTAAAAGCTTCTCCTGTCCCGCTGGCTCTGCTTACTTTTCTCATCCTTCGCTTCCTGCCACTGAGTTGATTGCTGAGTTTCCATAAAATGATGAAAAATGTACTTTCATCAGAAAAATAAGCAGAAAGGAAGAAGAAAACAGCAGGCCACGGTTACTTAAACATGCTGTCAGCACTTCAGCCATAAGGAACAATGAAATGTTCAGGGCTCTGTCTGATCTAATTCCTCTTCGAAAGTTTCTGCTTGGTCTTAACAAGAAATATGCATTAATATTTTGGTAAGAAAAGAATGAACCAAAATCATTAAGAGGAATGTGGGTTCATATGGTTAGAAACTATTGTTCCACCTTCACAGTCAGCAGAAGAAATCAGCTCCCAAGTATATTAACTGCAGATATGCCTGGATCTTGAGCCCAAGGGAAAACAGCTTTAGAAAAGATCTTACCTAAAGTTTATTTCATTTGGAAGAGAGAATGCAAGCATTCCAGTTTGAGAACAGAGGCATCGTGTCACTCAGGGGCTGCACCAGCCCCAAGAGATATTCTTCAGACCTGCTCACAGTGCATTTCCCCAAAGGCTTTTCTGGAGTTCAGACACCGAACATGAACAAAAACTGGTTTTGAAATTAACATCCCAGCTTCAGACCATATACTAATTTTGCTAAGCCAGCACAGGATAAGTAGACAAGGGTACAAGAGTTCAACTGAGCCCCTGGCAGATCTGCCACCAGCTCTTCTCTGCTCCTTCTTGTCCAGCAGTAACACTAGCCACGCCAAGAGAAGGAGCCAGAGATGATCTGCACAGGCAGCTGAGCATGAGGCTGACAAATGACCGCTGTGTTCACAGGCTCATTACCCAAACAGACACATAAAACAAGGGAAGCCATTAAAAATCACCTATGTGAGTTACCTGATGCTCTGTAGTACAGTATTTCCTAGTGCCACTTCTCATGTTCTTCTGATTTGCATAGGTCAAGGTAAATACTTGAGGGATGTCTCTTCTCTGAATTACCACATTTTTAAGCGGTTGAGTTCATTAGAGCACTCTAATGAAAAGGAGCAATGCAAACCCACTAGATACTTGTGTGAAAAGCCGCTTTACTGTGAACAAACAACATCAAATGTGAAGCAACGAGAGAAGGTGGGAGATATGTCAAAAGAGATAAAAGCAGAAGAGGAGAGAGGCCACGTTGCATAATGCTGAGAACAGAAATAGGCCTGTATTGCTGAAATCGATTAGAACTATGAACAGAAAAAGAACTATGAACAGAAAAAGAACTATGAACAGAAAAATCAGGTGCACTAGTATCATGAACTCAGGAAAAAATTAAGTTTGTCAGAAACTCCAGCACAGGGTCAAGAATAACACTCCAGTGCCTCCTTGCTGCCTGCCCCTGAAGTAAATGTGGCAGTGGGAAACCAGAGCAGGACAGCAAACGAGAATAGAATAATCTCGATTTCTCTCTCCTCTGCATTCAAGTTTAAGCTTATGTTTCTTAGGCTTAAAAAGTACTGCATTCATTTTCAATTTGCAGAGGCACTGAGGAATCAACACTTTCCAGTTCAAGAAGAACATTTTCTTCAACCAGCCTATTCCCCCTGCCAATGTAAAGCTGCATCACCTGCTTTAATGACCAGTTAAATGAAGTCAGCAAACTGGACAATTACCTTCATTAAAAAAATTAGTCCTTGGGTCAGTTTTTTTTACTCAGATTCATAAAACTCCACATAAAAAAGGGAATTGATTCAGGTTAAGTTCACAATGACTGACTTAATCGGAACTCAATAAAGTGTTCTCCATTAGCTGGATCACACAACCTGAGGATGTCGACATTCATATGTCAGACTGAAGCAGTAGTGAGCTCCAAATACTGTTGTCTTAACACATTATGGTTGTGGGGGGATCTTCTTGTGCACAAAATCCTAATTTCTGATGCAAATAAAAGTTTGGCTTTGCTCAAGCCAGGTCAAACCCCTGAGCTCCACAGCAGAGCACCTTTTTTGAGTCAGCTCCACTTGTGAGCTGAAACACAGACCAAGAAGTCCCCCGTTGCTATTCGTGTACTCACTTTAGTCAGAAGAACCAAATTTTGAAGCTTGATGCTTAAATTCCAGCTATGTCACTAGGAGGAGGGAGATTAGGAGCTGCTGTTAACTTCTGGTAATGCAAAGAAAAAAGGAGACCTTCAATTCAATTGAAGAGTAAGAATCTCAGAATATATGGACTTTTCTTATAATGCACATTAACCCAGGAGTGAACAATGGAGGGCACATAACAGAGACCACCTATTTTGGGGATTGTTACGAACGAGTGCTTCAGGGCACAGCTTGCTCGCTAGGAATGAGACAAACTTTCCTTGGGAAGGTAGCAGCAGACTTGCTCACAACCTCTTTTGTCTTTTTCTAAAGCACCTTGTAACCCTCCATTGGCAGTGCCAAGGCATTAGCAAGGCAAGCACCACATGGAGGAACATGCACCTGTGACGTGCTGGCTGCTGCTGCAACTCCACAAGAACAGCTCCACAAGACAAAAAGGTGTTCCTGGGGAGTGCCACAGGCACTAAAATGCTCATCAGAAATTTAACAATAGGCTTGATTCATGAGTGCTACAACCTGCAGCTGTAGTAATTCCCTCCACACAACTCCCATGCTCTTGCTCTTCCTCCAGAAACCATGTCATGCAGCACTGTTCATGCTGCACTGCCCTCTCCACCGTATGTAAAAAATAATTCAAACCTCAAGCTTCAGAATATCATGCTGCAGTTTGCGCTGGAAGTCGAGGAAGTGGGAGATGGTCAGCTTCCCCTTCAGATCCGCCCCAAAGAAGTACGTTGTCAGCGCAGAGTTGAAGCCAGTTTTCAGGGTGTTCCCTGTTGTTGACCGGTCTCTGTGGCGCATACCCATGCTGGTTTGGGAGCGAATGATGCTCTGGACCTAAAAAAAAAGAGGGAGGATGTCAGCATCAAAAACACCACTGAGACTTACACCAGTCAAGTACCAGTACAAAGTACTCCAGGCTCAGATGTGTTATCCTCTTTTTTTTTTCTTTTCCCTGAAATAATTCTTAAAAGACATGACAATTCAAAAATGTGGCTGAACTTAGGCTTTTTTTTTTTTTCAGTCCTCTTTAAAGAAAGAAGAGAATAAAATGCTTAAGAAACAGCTTTAAGAAACAATTCACCCAGTTTGCAGATGAGCATTTTAGCACTGATCCTATGCCTGGTCAGCAGAGAGCACCTTGTTCCCAGCAAAGTCATAGGATGAAAGAAAGCAGAGACAACCACAGGGAAGAAAAAAGCCTGCACAACTTTTGGAGCTTCCACTTCTACTTTACCATACAGCCTTTGTTAGTTCGCACCAACCCGAGTCAGCTCACATTGCACTTCCCTTCCCCTTGTGCACAAAACCAGGGGTTTTCTACCCAGGGGTACCCCTCTGAGCTGCAGGCAGAGGCTGAGCGACCCAGAGCAAAGGGCTTGCCGAAAGTCCCAGAGGCTGAAACAGCCCAAACAATCTCACTGGCAGCGCCGGCAGAATAACAAGTAATGCAGAATTATCTGAGTTACCAGCAGACTGGGGTATTTGCATAAAGACAGCCAAGTGCAAAAACACACGTTGTAACAGCAGTATCTCAATGTTTTTAGCAAACCATGCACACAGACAGCATCCTCCTCCTCCCCTGAGACCTCAGCACCCCGCACCTTCTCGAAGGCACTGCCCAACTCGAGTGGATGCTACAGGACAGGGCAAGGATGTGCAGCACAACATCCCTACCCCCTGCGATATGGCAAAAGGTTGAATGTGAAGGATGCCACAGCCTGCAAAATCCAACAGTTTGTTATTTTAAGGGTCCCGTGCTAATTTAAGGGGGCAGCCAAGGCAAACACACACTCGCCTCCTCTCTCCATCCCCAAGTATCCCACTACCCCTTTCCAGCACTCACCCATCTGAATGGCTGTTGCTGGGATATGACAGGCCAGGGCTATGCTCTGTGTAATAGCCGATCTCTTCCAACAAGACAGAGGATTCACATTAAGGACAATGAGTGTGAGAAAGGAGGGGGGAAAAAAGCCACCCAACATGCTGCCCAGCACTCAGCCTCAACAGCACAAGCTTCCCGAAACTCCAGCAAACACCACTGCTTTGCCTTCAGCCTCTTCAGCCTGCCAACAAAAGTTGAAAGGGAGGAAGAAAAACAGCTGCCAAGAGCTCCAGCTGCCAAAAGGATGCCAGAACCTCATCATCACAGTATATGGTGTGTTCCCTTTTTTCCTAACGAAAGGGTGAGCACTGGAACAACCCCAGAGGAGATGCTCCAGAGGAGAATACCAGCATACTGCTGCCAGGCTCACCTCACTTGAAACGCTGCCTCTGAACCACAGACTACTGGCTATTCTTCCACTACAAATAAAAACCAGTCAAGTCCAGAGGAAAAAAAATACAGGAAAAAAGTTTTGGGGTATTTTCTTTGAAATATGCACTGTGATGTGAGGAAGGATTTTTGCACTGTAAATAGCATCCCCTTATTTTGCTTTGTGCTCCACTTCAACTGCGAGCTCTGCACGCACATTTTGGGAGATAAATATTTATAAACTGTCTGAAGCAATGCAGTTTATGGCCAGCTTGGAAAACTGCCCCTGTTTCTGCAACAGCGAGTGTTTACCACACTGCAGGCTGTTTGATAGAGCATCTTTTCCCGGGTGTTATTTATAAGGCATCCCACACCCCTCTTCTCTCCTCATCTATAACAAGCATCAGACAGTTTGGAAATCCATCTGTAGGCACTGGAGCCAAAATTATTCAGCTGGTCCCTATTTTGGGTAATCCTTCTAATACCCAGGAAGGCAGGCAACCACTGCAAGAAGTTGTCTTCCAGTCCAATCAGTGCTCTCCTCCCCCACAGCTCATCCATCATACGAGGATGGGAAGCACAGAGATGCTTCACTCTTTTGTACGCATTTCAGCCTAAGTGCTTGCGATCTGTTTAATCTTTTGCACCAGGCAAGAGGGGAACAAAAAAAGAAAAAAAATCAATGAAAATAGTTAATGGTTTGAAGATAAATAATGAGTAACACTGTTTGTGAGTTTACTACTTTTCATCTGACTTTTTAATTAAAAATAAAAGAGTAAACTAACAATTTACATACTGAAGGATGAAAAGTTGAAGATTATATTGATGCAGGCACCAAACAATTTAGCACTATGCACTAACCATATGCATCAACTGGAAGCTCTTCATCAAGGCCTGAAGAAATTCAATATTTTCTTATTAGGTAGTTAGAGCCTCCGACTTACTTGGATATTGGCTAAATTACCCCAAGTAATTTTCTTCCTTGATAAATACTCTTAAGGTTTGTCAGACATTAACGAGAAGAGACCTGCTGTTGGCTGTCTCCAAAGATGTGTGTAAAAGGAAGAAGAAATCCAGTCCCATGTGCTCACAGCCAGCAGGGACAGTACAACGCTTCTGTGAGGACCCTTTTCTTTCCCTTCTTTTTTTTCCCGTTCTCCCCAAAATGATGTTGGTCTTTTAAACCAATGCCACCTCCAGGAGCATATTTCCCTGGAAGGGCCCGTTCCAGCTCCCCCTGCCAGATAAGATGTTTATAGCACAGATCTGCAAACCTTGCTATCCTTCATGCTCTGAGGCATTTCCATAAGGAGTGAAAAAGATTATTTATTTATCATATAAATTATTGTGTGTGTTATATTATATGTGTGTATAGGTTATATATGTGCCTCCCGCTGAAGCTATGCCTTTGCTTTAATTCTGGTTGCCAAGTGCAGCAAATCCATTATAGTGATATCTGCAGAGATATTGTCAGCTTCTTCTCACTTTCCAAAACAGCTCCTTCACCCTCTGACTCAAAAACTCCAGAAAATCAGCCTTCACCAAAATATTCTATAACCAGGAATTTTATTTCTTTACATAGAGGCAGTGATGCATGTAACAAGCTTAACAAAAATATGTCCCTCTTCCTAAGGATTTTTATATGACTTAATGTGCCTATAACTGCCCTTTGCCTACCAGATGATTTGAAATAATTTAATTCAATTTTGTACTTTCATCTTCATAGTGCTTCCGAAACATTCAACCTCAAGAAACATTATTTCGTACTTTACATGTCTAATAAAAATGCCAAACATGATACCTGCTTTAGTACCTTGGTGTCACTGCACTTTTAGTAGGCGGTTAACCGTTCTCCACTTTTCCAAAATTCATTTATCTCCATAATTGATTTCACTCTGGAACATTAGTAACTACTGTAAAACACCTTTGGAATTGTTAAATAGATAGCTGCAGTGGAGGACTATATTCTGCACTACGAAAATAGAAGGAAGTCCAGTATTTTTTACTTGGGAAAACAGGAAACTCGGAATTTTTCCCAGCTAATCAGTAGTTTGTAGGGAGGCAGTGCCAAACAGCACAATAACCCAGACACAGCGGTGTACTCAAATTTGCACTCAAAGGAAAATGAATAAACTCTAGGCTAACATTACAAACTGTCACATGATGGGATACCGTATTGGAGGTAAACATACTCCCATTCTCCTAATAGTCCAAAATTTGCATCTAAAAATTTACAGTTTACTAGATATATTACACAGCTCTGGAGCAAGCTCGTAATAATGACATCATACTCACAGGTAATAATTTAAATAGGATGACAGCAAAAAATTAGAAAGAGGGGAATTAATTTAACAGACCTGCTTTGCCACTAGTTCTTCCCAGTTATAGCAAGTGCCCCAAGCACGACCTCTTACAGACTCTTCTGAAGGTAACTAATCATTCCATCAACTGATGAGTAAGAATTTGTAACTAGAACATTCAGGGCTACTTTATTCTCAGATATCAGTACACAGCTTTTCACCATCTCCGAACATGTATGTCTTTCAGCATAAAAAACCCACAAGGACAGGTTTTTCTTGTTTGGTTTTTTTTTTTTTTGACCACAGAGTCTCACTTCCTTTGCCCAGAAGCAGCAGCTTCCACTTGCCCATTAAATGCACAGCCCCGAGGGACATGGGGTCACAGAAGTGGTGCCAGGGGCCACATGAATATTGGGCAGATTAGCAGTGTATCTCCTCTTCCTTGTTCTTTTGATAACAAAGGCAGTGACTCCTCATCCAACCAGCCAGCTCCTCTCTTTGCTAACGCATTTACTTTTCCTTTCATGAGTAGCACATACACGGAGTTTTGCTAATATACAGCAACTTCAGGATCTTTATGAGTTTCTAAAACCCTAAGGCTGTTTTCTACATTGGCAAGAAAACCATACACTTCTGCCTGGGGAGGTCAGATCTTTTCTCCACTGACGGCTCAGGTCTTCAATCTATTCCCACTCTAACACAATCACAAACCATAGCTTATAGGAGGACCTCACCAGTATCAGACATGCAGGCTAACTTCATTAAAAAGCCTGCATCAAAATCCCTGCTGCTGAAACCTTGTAAGAAGTAAGGGAAAGAAACTAATCAAAATACATGTTTTTAGATTACATTGAAATAAACTGATAAATTCTTCTTTGAAGCAGACTTGTCCTGGTTGCACTCTGAAGACAAATGAAAATAAGCAATACAATAAAAGCTGTGGAAGAAAGTAGGATCAAAATTGCATTATGCTCCAGTGAAGAGAAAAAAATTCATCTACTTTGGAGGTGACATCTTGTAAAGATACCTTGGTGACAAAGTTACAGGAAATCAGAGTTTATACTTACAGTTGTCCTGGTTGAATGAAAAATTATGTCTTGAAATACCCAGTTAAAAAAAAAAAAACAACAACAAAAAAAAGCAGGCACTGAGGCAACATAGCAGAGTGTACTGGGTTTGCATGGCAAGGTTTT
>NW_010315348.1:0-20241 GCF_000700745.2 Antrostomus carolinensis
CCAAAAAAAAAATAAAATCCCGGTTTATTTGTAGCTGCTGAGCACTAAGTGCAAATTAGTGGAGATTTTGACCCTGAGCAGGAAGAGCTGGAGGAGGAGGTGAGGGACAGAGCACACTGAAAGGCTGTGTTTGCTGTATTGCAAATGCTTTCAGGACTGCTAGAAACTGATCTGCCTTTTTTTCATTATCCGTGGCCATCTTTCTCCACTGTCTGTCGATCACTGCTCCATGGACAGAACGGAGAGCTGCTGGTGTTGGCTGGATGGGCACAACCATTAGGTTGAACATGGGAAGTGGGTGAGCATCTCCCACTCATGCCCAGAACTCTATGCCAGTCACTCCCTTCCTCTCCCTCTCTCCTTCCCCCAGTGTGTAGGAAAGGCTGCAGGACACGAGGTACATCTAGCCTCAGAGCCCATCCACATCGCTGGATGGCAGAGACACCCAAAGGAAATGAGAAGCTCAAGGCAGGCATGTAGTGATACTTTCCCAAAATGTTCTCCTTGTCTCCAGCAATTTTTGGCTTGGGGATCTTCTGCATTAGAGTTGGTACATATATATGTGATAACCCTGAATGTGTTCTTCTTTCAGTAATTATTCCATCACTTTTAAAATCTAGATAAACTTTTAGCATCCACAACACCTTGTGGCAAGTATTCCCACAGCTGAACTGAATGTTGCTTGAAGGAGGCTCTCCTTTTCCTTGCTTTGAACTTAGCACCTGCTAGCTTCATGTAATAAAAGTGATGCCAATATTCTCACAGCGCTTTCTTGATCACATCACACAATTCTGTCATTTTTCCTGATTTTCCTCAATGTTCTGGGAAAATACAGCTCTGAAAACAGTCTGTATTACAGGAAGCTGGGGACTTTGTTGAAAACTCATTTTAATTTGAAAGTTGTGTGTATGTGAGAAGGGTTAACTTTCTGCATACTTCTGCTGAAAAACAACCTGCTTTCCCATCAAAGCCCCTAGGAGCCATCCCCATCTATAAGCTCACTTGGAAATAACTCCGGAGCCTGGAATCGCAGCTCTTGCTTCCAGAGAGCCCCTATTCCCCCCACCCAGGGCAGCCAGAGCAGGGCGAAGCACTGCAGGGAGTGAGGTGGGTGGCACTGCACAAGGGCGGTGAAGGGAGGTGACATACACTAGTGATCAGACTGCACTGCAGTGGTCCTTGGTGGGGGACACAGAGAGAAGAGATGGACAGGAGATAACCCCTCTGATCTGCTGTGGTGTGGGGACTGGCAAAGACAGTAGAGAGACCGTGACATAGCTCAGAGATGTCTTTGATCTGACTGGTTTAAATCACTGGCTTTTCCTTGTGACTTGTATAGATGCTAAATCCAACTCTGCTGAGTGTGCGATGCCACAGTGGTCCAAAGCCTGTTGCTAACATCCCTCTCCTTTGAAGGATCCAGAACAAGGTGCTGCCCCTATAACTTCTGCAGATGTGGAGCCATGGTTTCAAACTCATCAGTGCAATTTTGACTTTCAAGTTGGTTCATGGAAATATGAGATAGATCTCAAAGGCAAAAGATCTGTGTGCCCTTACCTCTTGACATACTTGGGGAACTAACTGTCATGCAACTTCTTTTCCATAATGTCATTCAAAATCCTTTTCTACTTGGATGTGAGAGCAGTGAGGGAACATTTCATGAAATACAGCAGCTTCTCGTAGCACAGTGGGAAGGAGAAGGAAGTGAAACATAAAACAGAGAAAGTGGAAGCAGTTTTTGCAGACTAATCAAAATTGAGGAAGGCTCTGGTCTGAACAGAGAGACATTTCAGAGTAGTATCTCTGTCTCCTTGATGTTACACCATGCTGAGCTAAGGTTGTAAATATGGGAACATTTCTTATGTATTTGTAATTGGGAAATCAAGGGCTGAAATAAGGATGCAAATATGTTGAAGGGAATGATAGTGACTAACTCATTATGGATATGTTGTCCCTCTTGTGCTGACACAGTGTAGGTGTCTGGGGCATGCATTGTAATTTGGCTTTCTGTAGGAATCCCGTTTACTGCAGTGCACAGCGAGCGTGACATGTTGGTGGCTCTACTTTTCCTTGGGTGTGAGTGTGTCGTATAGCTACAGCTTTTCCAAGCAGGAAAAAACTCCACAAACTGCTGTGGCTGTTGCCTTGGAGGAGAGGAACAGGGAAGAAGAAAGGCCAGGGGCACCACAGCTTAAGCTAATTGTGAACTGTATTTGAGTTTCTGTGGTATGTATACATTCCACGCAGAACTTACTTCAAAAGCTATTGTGTGCAGTGATGGTTGCTCGTGATAGATCATATCTGAAGGAAGCTGTAAGCTGTGGAAGGCAGTCTTGGTTAAAATATTAAAAAATGTGTATGTCTTATTCCTAGAGGAGGTGGTGTGTATTGCTGTATAGTACCTTACAAACTAATCCGAGAGAGCAAGAGGTAGGTAGGATGTCCTCTTCTCGTGTCTGGGACTGGAAAAAGACCATGGCTTCTCTGGTGGCCTTCCTCAACAGTTGGAGAAAAGAGAGAAGTCTGTTCAAGACTTGTAAGCAGGTCAGTGAATTAGCACTCAGACAGTGGCTGAGCACCAGCCTGGTAGCTCCTTCTGGATTTTATCTTCTCATAGCTCTGCTCCATTACTGTGCTCTTGTAAATGAGCATGTGGAGTTTTTATTCTTATGTTTTCCCCAGTGATAAAGCTGAGTCTGAGTCATCTGACACAATCTGGGCACGCTGCGTGGGGGCTGGTGAATCCATCATTCACGGGAGAGACTGCCAGACTCTCGGGGTGTCTGCACGTAGCAGGCTCTGGGCTTCCCCAGCCTTTGAGGCGTCCTCCTTCCCTGAGCTGCTGTCTGCTGTGGGCAGCACCAGCTGCTAGGTTGTGGGGAGTGGCAGGAATTACCCGGAGCATCTCCAGCAAACAGCAAAACGGTGAGAGCACCTGGGTCAGGGAGGTCAATAGGAAACCAGAAAAGATGAAACATGAGTAAGGCAGAGCCTCGATCCCCAGAGAAGGACTACATAGTTCAGAGAGGCCTGTTTTTTGTGAGAAGAGATCACACTGCTATAAACGGAATAAAAAGTTTGCTGAGTATCACCACGCTTTGACAACCTGGAGTGAGGCACAGTTAAAAAGATATCCACAAACCTGCCCAAAACTTTCACAGCCAGCACTTCAAGTGCCCGTGACAGTTTGCCCTGTGCTATCACCATGAGATCAGAGAGGAGAGTATCTCTTTCAACACAGCAAGAGGAGCTGGTGCTGGTTGGAAGCCAGGTCAGCAACCACTTAAGTCTTTGTGTCTTGTTTGGAGATAGAATCTATGTAAAGGGAAGAAAACGTGAGATCAGGCGATGGTGATAGTCATCTCCTCAGTCAGCCACTACAGCACGAAACTTCTGCACAAATCCCTTCTTACTGACAGGAAAATGCCCGAAGCAGAAGTGGCAGGGAGCAGAGGAGAGGCTGGGTGCAGGAGCAGCACGAGCGAGGCTAACCCCACTGTGTTACACAATGACATCTGCTCTCCTGGGCAGCATTCCCAGATGGCAAAACCATCCTTTCTCATTTGTGGTGTGTTTGTCTTCTCTTTCAAGAAACAGTCCAAAGAAATCTGAATCCTCAGACTGTGATAAAAATCTGCAGATGTCCTAGTGCTGCAACGAGTGGCAGTAGGAAACAGGACAAGGAAAGGTATGGGATGTTACGCTCATTATTTTCTTGTCCATGGAACATAATGTCTGTTTGAGTCCTGCCCTCCTTCACTATGACTCGTTGATCTGCTGATGTAGGCTTGGCGCAGGTCGGCTGGGTGGTGGGTCTGACAGCGTTGCATGTGTGCTGCAAGGGGAGTGCACCGAGGAGAAACCCCAGCAGCCTGGAGACTGCCAGGGCAGTTCCCCATTTTCTGCTGATGAGAAGTTACATGGCTGGGAGTGTTCAAATAAATTTGATGGAGGTAGAAAAACTCTACCATAATGGAGTTTCTAGGGTGGTGTTTTATACTCTTCTGTCAAGGCTGATAGTGGTGACAATGTGAAACAGCAGGTCCGACACAGGCATGCATAGCCATGTAGCCTGGGGAAAACATACTTTTGGTATGCCACACAGCCTGCTAGTGAGCTGGGAAGCTCAGGGAGTAAGGCTGACATCCTGATTTGTGGATGCTGTAGTCTGGTGCAGGAGGAAGAGTGGGACTAGAAGAGCTGAAACATCAATTAGGGGAAATCTGTGCAGTGTTGTAGGAACAGGGATGTGTAGAGTCTTGTAGCAGTCAGGGGAAATAAGAGAAAAGGGAAGAAAGTTAATATTCTAGTTGGAGCAAAAAGCAGATGTTGATGATTTGACATGGCTTTAGTAAGCTTTTCCTCCTCTCCCAATTGGTTGAATTGTATGGTGGTGCCATGCAATTCAGGAAAAGGATAGTTTTAATGATTTCTTAGGGTCTCAACAGGCATTGTGTGAACTGTTTGTGTCACTGTATTTTTTTTCTAGTAGCTTACTGCCAGAAGAGGCCAATATGGCCTGATGGTGGTAAGGAGAGGTAATGGAGGGATCATGCTTGAAAGAGCACTTTGTACTTTAATCTTTAGACAGAACTAGGCCATGCACATTTATAAGCATGTAGCCAAAAAAGGAAGGAAAAGGTAACACTTTGCTGAAAGCATTGTGTGATGCATCTTGCTGCAGAGCATCACTATAATACACATATAAATCTACTTGTAGCTTGCATTAGTAAGAGAGAAGAGCTTATACAGAATATAAAGACAGAAGGTTTCTGAGGCAGTCCCTGAAACATGACCAGGAGACTGTCTCATGTAAATCCCTTGAGTCTGTTAATCTTGCTCAAACTTGTTTTAAGCAGACAATCAAATGCTATTCACATACACCTTGTTTCCTTTAGCAGGGACCATTCAGCACTGCCTGAAATAGTATATGAGGTATAGGTCTGCTCATTCACACCATGGCATTGTACATCTAAATGGCTAGTGCACAGAAATGTTGGCTTATCCATTGTGATTTTGGTTTTACCTAGATGATGATCTGGAGGTTGAGCCTCAGTGTTCCCTATTCACAGGACTATTTCTCCTTTAAAACTCAGTCACACTCTAGAATTTCAAATCAAAGCATCCACATTAGGGGTCCATCAGATTTAGGTCTTGTGTGTTTTTGAAAATCAGGAAGCACGATTATAAATAAAGCTGCTTTGATGCCTCACTACAGTAACATCAGGGCTTGTCTATAACGATGAGTTAGTGCACAAGAAAGATAAGTGTGATATAGAACACTTGACATAGTACAATGATTTCACCTTCTTTTCTCCAGTTGGACACCTATTCTGAGCCCCCAGTGTCTTTGTACAGCTTATCTTTTGCTTGCTTAGGACTGTAGGTGCTCTCTGGGCAGAAGAAACGTGCTTCACAGAGAGCCATAGCTCCTTTGTATTACAGACAAGCTCTCAGAGTAGGAGTTTAGAGCACACTGGGACAGGAGTGAGGGTGAGGAAAGGACCATGAATAAGTGAGAGAGGGTTCTAAAAAAATCCCGGGCCAGGGTTGCACATGCAGTGGGTGGTGGCTAGGTCCTTCAGGAGGCACCAAGGAGGTGTGACTGAAAGCGTTGTAACATGTTGGTCTGTGTTGTGTTAATGTTCTTCCAACTGGTAGAAGTCAGCTGCGATGACAGCAAATACAGGGAAATTGAGAACCTATTTCAGCAGACAATGAAGGATTACAGCATCCGCAGGCTCTGGAGGACACAGAGCCCGACGCTTTGGCAGCATTTCCAGTTGTTTGTATCCACTTTACTTCATTCCCCTGGTGGCAGCGGAGCCATTCAGATAATGGCCGGGCCCCCATCCCATCCTCCCTGCATGTGGGTGGTTCCCCCTTGGCAAAAGGCACACCGCCTCCCTCTCTGCACAGCCCTGTATCCCAGCCCTTGTGGGCTCAGGCACATTCCTTGGGAGCGGACCGCTCAGATTCTCTGATTTATGGTGGAAAAATAACCAAACCTAAAAATAGGAGGGGGGGAATGGCAAAAAAGTTGGGGTGCTGTGGAATTAGAACTGGGGTTTATAGGAAATTTATGTTTTGATTA
The DNA here is from genome assembly GCF_000700745.2 of Antrostomus carolinensis. Classification (NCBI taxonomy): domain Eukaryota; kingdom Metazoa; phylum Chordata; class Aves; order Caprimulgiformes; family Caprimulgidae; genus Antrostomus; species Antrostomus carolinensis. The sequence goes on from NW_010315348.1 coordinate 6,095, forward strand.
GGAAAACCCAGCAACTTAAAAGATTTTTGTTATAAAGATGGCTTTTATAAACCTGGGGTTTAGATCTGGAGTGCATACAAATCTTGTTTTGTAAGCCTGGTTTTACATAAGCCATTTTAAAACTATCAGATTCTATGACCTTTTGTTAGGAAAAAAATAACAAACCCAGGCTTTATAAGTTTGAGTTGTACATACCCTCCCTGTTGGTAGAACAACATGATTTGGGGAAATGTTTTCTGTACTGTTTGGCTTCTCACAACTGCAATGTCCCAATTCAAAATGAAGAAGGCCAGAGTGTTATTTTTTCATGAAATCTGAGAGGTTGATTAACCACAGTCAGAGGAGTGGGTGGACTGTTTCCCTAGGATATGAGAGACCTATATTTAATCCTATACTTGAACTGAACCTAAGGCTCCCTGTTTGGGGTGTCTGCCCCTATAATTTCACAAATGGAGCATGGGATAGAGTCACTTGAGCTTGAGTGTAGTAACCAGAGAGGCCAGCCTGAGCCTGAAGTTTTCCAAGGGAAAAATAGCACCCAAACTGAATGTTCCTGCAAAAAAAAGTGGTTCCAGCTGGCATGAACGTTTCCCACAAATTCAGCAAAAACTTTTAGTCAAAACTGGTGGAGTGGGCTCTTTGTTTTGTAGGTGTAATGTCTAGTTTTACACATTTCCTTGTGTCAAACTTGTCCGTGACTGAACAGAACGTGAGAAATTAGTAGACAGGTTTGATTTAAAAGCCAGTGAGGGGATGGATGTAACTAGTTAAATGAATTTTAGCCCTCTGATAGAGAGAAGGACTGAAAATGTTTCAATAGGTCTAAACAAGTGACTACTTCAGTTCACACAGGGATTCCTCTTAGCTCCAGCTCAAAGTCCCCTTGTTTCTTTTGCTGGTTTTGCAGGAAAGAATGTCTAAGACACTTTCCTTAGGATGGAGGCCAGGGAAGGAAAAAGCACGTCTGGAGAAGACCACCTGACACACATTAGTTATCTTGGCCTTCCTGGTACTACTATGAACAGAAAATAATACTCTTCGAAGGCCAGCTAAAGATTAAGCCACCCTTTCAGACATGCCATCAATTCCAGCCATCTAGCTCAATATTTGAGTGTTAGGCCATAGTCTGCTGAGATCAGATCTAACACCACAAAAGGAAGAGGCTGATTTTCTTTTACTTCAGCCAAATACCCTCTTTCTCTGTTAAGAGAATTCTCCAAAGGCAGTGCTGAACAGAGAGTAGCTGTGGGCATGGACATACCTGTCTTCTCATGGCATGCAAGAAACCACCACCAACCAGTTGATTTCAGGTGGAAGGCTTTGTCCTGACAAGTGAGAGAGAGGAAGGCTTGATTCAAGGAAAAAGTGAAACCACCACAAAGGGTCTTAGCTCCACTCCTTTATCTCTTGTGATTTCAAACACCACTGCCCCTGGTTCAGTTGGGGACACCGGTTTACTGGGGAGATCAAGGCAATGCTCCAGTGTGTGCAGTGTGCATGTATTTCATCATGCACTGGGATACAGGTTGTATGGCTACATCATTTATTTGGTCCATCTTCAGTATTATTTTGTGTCTGGCTGCAATTTGGGTGGAGAAGGCAGCTGATTTATAAAGACAAAAAGTGCTTGTGCATGGATGTCTATGCATATGCTAAACCTCTAACATTTTTCTGTAGGCAGAAAGAGCACATGGAAAAGAGAAGCCCAGGGTAGATGGTGGATGAATGGCTCTTGTTCCATGGGATGACTTCATCTCACATGCCTGCTATCTGTGAGCAGAATTTTGACTGGAGGATCTGTGGGACTCATGGGACAATGTATGGAAAAGGTACAAATGCATGAGCTGGACCTGCATCAAAATGCTTGGGGTGTTTCCAGAGTGCAGGGAAGAGCACAGCACAAGCTGTGCTTCCTATTGTGTGGGCCTGATCCTACCTTCTTAGATCTTTTGTAACCAGTAAAGCAACAAAAAAGCAGCGGTAAAAGCCACCAGATCAGCCCCATCTGTTGATGCTTTAAAATAAACTCATATGGAAACATCTGGCAAGGATGTATTTGGAGCTACCTGGGGTAGGAAAGAGAAGAAGGTGCTTGTTGAGGAGTTGGCTGCCAAAGTGCCAGTAGCTTATGTATGTAACTTCAGTTTATGCATTTTCTTACCCATGGCTTTTTCTGGTCCCTAGGAAGTTACTTTGCCAGAGATGCCAGTTATTCTCATCAATACTGTCCATCCAGCACAGACCACCACAGCATATTTGTAGCTCAAGATCTTGTTAGAGACTTTGTTCAGGGAAAACAAGTCTACCTTCGCCCTCCAACCAGACCTGAGATTTCAGATAGACTTTTGTGTAGCTATGTAGATAAAAAAAAAAATCCTTCCATCTTTGTCATCTTTGAGAAGCATCAGATTTACCTCGCCTATATCTTGGAGTATACGCGTTCACCCTGATAAAGATGATGTCAGAGGTAACAATACCTTGTGTGAAAATAACACTTTAAGGTTTGTTTTTTTTGAACTTTACATTGCATAGAAGAACCTCATATCTGATGTTCAGCTATACTGCTGCTCTGTTTGTTACAGGCATGAAACTACAAGTAGAGTAACCGATGGAATGGCTGGGCCCTCTCTGTGAGTTGTTTTCCTCCTAAAGAGACTGGTGGCAGTTAAATTGTAATAAATAATACAACTATGACAATGTGATGATGATTTGGATGCAAGTGCAATGTAGATTTAAATGTGCATTATGATTAATTTATAAACCTAATTACTTCCATTTAAAATATGGTACATAAGTAGATGTTGTTTAGCACATATTTGGGGAAATTAATACAGAAAATGGGGAAAATGGAGTATAAAAAGCATGTTTGAGGGGTGACTCTTTGGAGTTGTTTTTCCATGGAGTGAAGATCGTCAGCATCTTGTCAGTGTAAGAAAAGTAGACAATGGGCTCTGAGCTGTTTTTGTCCTGTGGTTTGGCTGATTTGAGTTTTGTGGCAAGAAAAGGCTTTTAGATCATATCCTAAAGGACTGTTACATCATGTTCCCTGATTTCTCTGTTGGTCTCACTTGGTTATCTTGCAATAAGAGTCAGAAAGGTTCCAATTCAGACAGAAAAAAATATTCCTGGATAACAAAGAAGCAAATGACTCATTGGTCTTCCTCAGCCTGCCTTGACCATTGATCATGTGCTGAAGCTGGAGTAGACAACAAGTGGACAAGGGACCCGTCTTCACATAACCCCTCTGAGAGAATGGGGAGATGCCACAGGCTACACTGCAGTCCAGTCATACCACAAATCAAAACAACAGTAATTTCCTGCTCTTCTAGAAAGAGCTAAGTTGTTATTTTGAGCAGTCTGTGCCCTCCTGGACTGCAGGCTGGCCTGGGATCTTGCTTTAAGGGAGTTACGCAACCTCCCTCCCAAAACTTGAAGGATGAGTGTGAAACGTTCCTTGGATTCACACCAGGATATTGTAGTGGATTTCTACTGGGTGTTGCCACGTAGGTGTGCAGCAGCCTGCTGTGTACCTGGCCCTCCCATGCTGAGGGTACCCCCAGCATGTTCGGATGTTAAACTGGAACTTAGGAAGGAGCAAAGTGGTGGTGCCATTGCAGACAGCTGTTGCTCAATTTTTGCTCTCAGTGAGGGAAGTGCAAGCTCTCCTGTGCTTGTCTGAGGGTTGGTCTTGTCCGTGGACCAGCTGGAAGCAGCTCCCCTTGAGCTCTGCCCTGGTGCCAGCCCTTATTCATCCATCCCCCGCGAGCAGCCCTGGCCCTTATGGGTCTAGGAGCACTTCAGTAGGCCCATAAAGCAGCTGATGGTGCAAGGCACCACAGCTGCTTTGAGCCACCTCCTCTTCGCTGGGAACATTGTCTCCTGCCCTTGCCCAGAGCTGAGTTTGGGGTTGGAAACACTTGAGTGCTGGTGGCCCCATACTTGCTGGCCACTAGGAAATACTGTGGAGTCCCACAGCCTCTGTTGATGAGAAACCCCAGGGGTGTAGGAAACTGATACTATAAAACATCCTGGAAGCCCTGTAACTAATGCTGGAGATGTGGTTTGCTTTGTTCCCTGATTGTATCACTGTCAACTTATTCAAGCACTTCTCAACCTATTCATGTCAAATATGCCTGTTCTGCTGGTGACACCTACTCTTTGCCCTGTCCCTTCTGGATGACTCCCTGTCCCAGAGCAGAGCTTCCCTAGGTTTAGCTCAAGAGAAGAAGGGACATTGCAGCCAGTGCACCATGACATTAAGAGCGAGGAAGTTCATGGTGGGCTGAATAATGGCACATGGCAGCGTCCCACCAGGGCTGCAAGCCAGTGCTTGCAGCAGTGAAGCCACAGGGTTTTGTGAGGGGTTGCCTCTGGCACAGCCACCTCCCCTTCCCACCTTGCAGACTGAAGTTGGTGGTGGCTATTTTGAATTGCCCTGCTGCTTCCTGGCACTTCTCCAGGTGACTGAGAAGTGCCTCAGCAGTGTGTGCTCTGACTGGAATGGATGAGGGCTTGTTCTACCATCTCAACTTTCAGCTCATGTCTGTAGGAAATCCCCACAGTAATTTAGCCCCTGGAATGAACTGTTGTATTTGGTTTATTTCCACCTCATCCTTCTGTGGAGAGCTGGTGAATTTGATCAGAAACTGAAGGTTTTTCTTAAGCAAACTGGTGATCTCACCAGAGTTTTGTGGACCTAGTGGATGTGGATCTGGTTAACCATGGCTAAGCATGGGGCTTTTGATGAAGGCAGGAGGTAAAGGATGCATTGGAAGAGGTGGCATTTACTAGGTAACACTTCCAGTTGGTGATAAGACTGTTCTTTTAACTCTCTCTCTCTCCAGTAATCAGCATACCAAATCCAAGTCTGTTCTTGCTCCCCTAAACCACCTGTCCTGCTAGGTGTTGTTGAGGTTTGCTGGGATGTAGGTGTTTTTCACTGCAGGTCACCCAAGAAGGGCAGATTTTGTGGGCAGATGACTGTTCATCAATGACATTCATGCAGTTGGCTCTGCAGCTGTGGCACTGCAAGGAGGGACTTGGGTGACTGCTGCTCGAGCTGGGCACTTGCATAGGGAGAGGCATAAACAATGTCTTTGACCACTGTCCTCTGGGCTCTCTCTGCGAAAAGCAGTAGCAGTTGAAGCTGGATGTATGCTCCTTCCAGGATGAGGGGTAAATTTGTGGCTGCTAAAATGGCCAAGGAGAGGTCAGAGGCTGTCCCCAGGAGCAGAGGCTAGTGAGTTAGCATGGCAGACTTCCAGAGGCACTGCGGCTGCCAGCTGGGTACATAAAGGATGTTGTGAAATGTACAGGCAACCCAACTAAAACTGACTCATGGTCTTATTAATTAGGCGTAAAATGGCAGAAGGCCTGATTTTGAGATTAAACAAACGTTCCTTTTAGAGAAAAACCTCTGGGAGAGTCGTTGCTGGTATGTCCTGATCATAGGCCACCTGCAGAGCCAGAGCTGGGATTGTACCATGGATCTCATATCTTAGTGTCACTTCTCTGGCACCCAGTATAGCTTGGGAGTTAAAAAAAAAACCCTAAAACAATTAAAATTCCCTTTGAAATCCTTCTGGGGGAAAAAAAAAAGGTGCTTAAGGAACCAGAAAGCAAGGTGGAAAGAGAAGGTCTTCCCATGGATTTCAGAATTCACTTTTCGCTCTTTAAATTGTCTTAATGTCTTTTTGTATAACACACCACAACCCCAAAGCCACACAATCAACAGCTCTCCAGTCATCTGCTATAGTCAGGTGGCAGCCAGAGCAAGGTTAAGGTAATGTAATATTATCCCTTTCTAATTTCATTACAATTCGTTATCAAATACTCTGTTGCTTAAAACAGAGTTACAGCTCCAGTCTACCTTTTTCTCTCAGAGAGAGTCAACTGTCCAAAGTAAAGTTAAGCTCCACCAATTGAGTTTTGTACTTTACATTAAAACAAAATTCAAATCCATGAAAATGATACAGGAATGAGTAACACTAAAGCCCCTCAACCCTCTGCACTCTCAAAATTGCCACCAGGTTAGAAAGCTGACTCAAATGTTGGATTTGTCACAGAAAGCTGACTCAGGTGAAATTTCTAAAGGTCAAAGCCTTTGTCAGGACACTGTCTGCATGAACTGCAATTAGATGTGCTATCTTGTGTGCATTACTCAACTTCTCATTTGCCAGTATTAAAATGTAGGTGTTGAGATGGTATCACTGATACTACCAGCATGGAAGGTTCTTTGAAGATTAAGACTGGATCTGCAAAATTGAAATTTACAGCAGCAAATTTTAGATTTTATACAAATTTTCTTTGCCATCAGATGACTGTTTTTCAAGTGGACATACTGTAATACAAAGACAAAACGTCACCTATTTCTCAGGACGTGCAGGGACTATAAAGATAAGCACCTAAGGTAAGTTAAGCAAGATAATGTAAATGTCAGTATTTAGACTCTGGCAAAGGAAACTCCATCCAGTACCCAAGACTATGGCAAATACTCCTTCAAAACATCAAATACATCCAAGCAATATATGCTCTGAAGTGCACCCTTGGTCTGTACTGTTGTTCAGATCGGTTCATTGTACAGAAATCCCTGAATATTCCCTGGAGCAGAGGCTGGGCTTTGTCTGACCATTGCACATGAAGGGGTGCAAGGTCTATATGAATCTCAAATCCCTCTAATACATCTGGGATCTAATAATGCTTAGTTTTCTTTAGTACACACATTTAATTTTCTTTCTTCTCCCACTGGTTACAGGAAGTTTCTCTGTCCATAGTGTGAATTGCTTTTGTACCTTGTGTCTTTCTTGTACAGGTTACAAATGTGGCATCTTTACACAAATTTTACTACATTATGGTTATTATCAGAAGGAAAGAGAAGAATATTTAAACATAAACTAAAAAAAACCCCAACAGTTTTTTTTTTTTCAAATGGCATATTAAATTAATTATTAATTCATTTCGAAAAAAAAAAATATTTTAATAAATTCTAAAAATACTTCAGCTTCATAGTAGCTTACATAAGCATGTGAATTTATTTAACCCTGAGAGAACAAAATAACTTTCATCTGAAGAAATTGATCATTCGGGAGTTTTTTCCCCCTCCTTGTAGCCAAGTGTTTGACAACATGCAGATCTTAATAAATGACATACACAAACATCTGTCCTTAAATAGCAGCAATTCTATCTGTCAATAAAATTCCCCCACATTGGGCCTTGAGCTCACAACACACAGGCTGGGTGAGCAGATGACAGCACACAGAAAGACTCCCATTTATTGAGACCAGGGATTACCATCTGGTTTTCTGCTCCTGCTACAAACTAAGCCCTAATAATAGCAGAGGGGGTGCGTGCGCTCAGAACGCAGAAACAACACAATGTCCTTTCTCCAGCTGAGCAGGTCTTTAATTTTTTTTTTTTAAAAACAATATTTTCAAATACTTAATTCCTTTTAGGAAGATGTATGTTCTTTGCCTTACTATTGTTCTTATTTTGCAAAGTTGAGTGAGAACAAGTCCTATGGCTTAGGTCACACTCAGCTGGATCTTATTTACTAATGCTCCTGGCAAACAAATTAGCAAGTGCCCCCTTACTGAATGAATTAACAAGGATTCCCAGTTCACTATACATTTATTGAGCTAATGGCTATGTTTGCTTTGGGTTTCTTAATGTGGGCAAGGCTCCCAAAAGTGATACTGCTGATCTGAATTCTTCTGTGTGCTATTGAAATGATGCTCTGGCCACTTCACTTACCACTTGTTTCAGCTACTTAGCAACAGTGACAATAGTCCATCAGACACTCGGTATCTCTGAAGGGTATTGATAACTCCATAGTTCATGCTTGGTGATCATATCAGACACACTTTAGTAGTCACAATGTCCTTTAAAAATAAACAAGATATTATCTTTGTGTTTCAAAGTCTGACCTATTGTAGACCTTCCAGACCTTGTGTATCTTCCAGGGGCGTGTTTTGGATTTTTAGCATCTCAGCACAGCACCATTCCTTTTCTTTTAGCTCCTCTCTGATCTCTAAAATCAGACACTTTCTTACATCTCTCCTTCTCTCCCACCCATCATGGTTTTAAGTTTTCTATTTCCTCACCATTAAAAATACTAATTTTACTAGATTGATTCTAAAATTTTGTATCCAATGGTAGGCACTCTTTTCCCTGAACAGCTATAAGCAAACTTGTATATAGATAGGCACACATACAGTGTGAATGTGAGTACAAATTAACCCAAACTTTTATTTTATCCAAATGGAACCTGAGCATTTTTGATTTGCAGTTTCATTAGAAAAAATGTATTTACTGATATACTGTTAGGATTTTGCATTTCTGTGTGAATGAAACTGAGAGTACATGAGAACTTAGGGTAAACCTTGAGATAAAGAGATAAAGGAAATAAGTTACCTTATGTTTTGTCTTAAAAGCTACAAGGGATGGGTGAATAACCTAATGTGTGTGAGGAGAATGTGACATTTACTTAGCCTGGTTTTGGAAATGGAAAGTATCTGCTTACAGCTTGGGCTTGTCAAAGGTATATTTTCCACCCAAGGTCCTCCCTTTGCTCCTTCATCTTTCCCAGATAATGATGGGAGAATAAATTTGTGTTTATAACTGGAACAGCTCTCACAATGCAGCCACATCACTCCAGCTGATTTTCGTGGTCAGGGACTGAGCCCGATGCATTGCTCTCTTTCACAGCGAAGCAGGAGCTCTGTTTGCCACCATCCCCATCCAAGGCAGTCTGGTGGGAGCAACAGGTTTGTGGAGAAAACTCTGTCACTGTGCAAGCAAGGCTGTCCAGGTAAAACTAAGGCTACCCACCTGTCAGGATGAGCAGCTGGTGGCAAATGGACCTTGCCTCTATAAAGGAGGTCTTTGGGACATACTTTATTCTGGAAAATAACAAATAAGATTAAGCCACTACCAAAAAACCCTCTCTCTTGCTTTAGGCACAGTTAAAAGGAAACACCCTAGCTGCAAGGTTCAGTTGTACATCAGCACCTACCCAGATCCCCCTCCTAGGAAATGTGCCCCAAGTGCTTTCTGCTGGACCACGGTGCTGCTCACACTCCCTGCAGGGAAGCAACCCCTCAGGCTCGGGAGCTATTTTAATGAAATAGCTGAGGAGGGCTGGTTGTTCCTGACATCGTTGTATTGTCCATACCCCTGGTACACATAGAATCAGAGAGAAATAATCCTCACCATCCTCCTCCTGTGCCAGTCCCGTGCTACCTCCCTACCCTCTCTGCAGCCATGGGTTTGCATCCTGGAAACAGGAGAAGAGGATACACCAAGGGGTTGTCCTGCTGCAGTGTGTCTCATAGAAACAGAAGAATAAGACAAACCAGACAACAATAATTGCAAAATAGCCCTGCTCTGAAATCAGGCTAACTGCCAGAGAACTCTTATGCAAAAAAATAATGTTTAAAAAAATTGAAAATTCAACTCTTCCGCATTAACAGCTTTGTTTAAAAGTCAGAGTCCAGTGCCTACAGGCACACATGCATATACGTGCTGCTCTTCTTCAGCAGGGTTTAGAAATCAAATGCGTGCCACCAATGTGATGTTAGTATCATCTTTGTCATGGTCTCTGGCAGCACCACCAAACAGTGCAAGGTTGAAATTTGGCATTGTAGGAGATTGGTTTGGATCATTAATTCATCTTCCCAGGTTCTGTCCTCCCATGAAGGAGGAAAGGAAATGTTGTCAGAAGGTGGTGCCTGCTGGAGCACAGGGTGCCCTCTGGCTAGCAGGACCTCAGCTTCACCAAACATCCCCACGCCCTCAAAACACAAAACTCAATGTTCTGTATTCTTATGGCTTGGAACAAGCAAATATTTCATCACAAGCTGTACATTTCTAAACTGATCTGTCTTGCACAACTTCACTATCCATTCAGGCAGTTCACTCTAATTATCACTTTATAACATTTTGCATCTGTTTCTGTTAAGGCACTGAAGTTGCTAGCATGTTTTCTTGTGTTGTTTTATTTTTAAACAAATTGTTTCAGTGTCTGGCTGTCAACAGCTGCACTTTTCGTTTTATGCATTTTAAATACACTCATTCTCTGCAGTGTGTCCTGATGCTGCAGCTCAGCTTCAAACTTCAACCCAAAGAAATCCTTTGACAGGCTGTCGATGAGGCTTGCAGGTCATCTGCAATTTCAGATTTTCCCCTGGACTCTTGGAATTTGTTCTTTAATAACCAATAATACAATTTAAGCCCTTACAGAAGCATGGCAACTGTTAAGGGATCTTCTACAAGGTTTTCCGAGTGTGCCTAAGAGCTCTCCAGCCTCAGCCAGAAGCAGGGTGGCAGATGCGGGTGAGATGTTTGACTCTGCAGAGTTAGCTGGTATCACCCACTCCATCTGGCAGCAGTTACCATCTAACCTCAGCCAGTGTTAAGCTTGGTATTGTCAGTAGCTCGAAGCATGGAACATAAAGAATGAGGTGGATTGGGGTTAACCATCACTAGAGAGTGACTGAAGTGCAGGGTTCAGTATTTGATCACTTTGGTTCTTGACACAGTGTGAAAACCTGAACAACAAGTTTATTGTAGATTCCATCCCATTTGGAGTAAAATAATAAAAGACTAAAGAAAACAGAATAAAAATATAGTACTTTAAAAAATGGTATTGTAAGTTTATTTTTGTAATTTTAAATTAGATGTATTTTCTATGAAATGTTTCAATAATTTTTAAAATAACAGTGTCAGTATCCAATGAACAAACTGTTGTCTCTATGGCAAGATCTATTGAAAACGGTCTACTGCAAAGTTTCAGATGTTAATGTTCATAGTTTCCTGGTTTCTTTCTTTCTGTGGTTCATCAGCTTTTAATTCTTAAGCATCAATTTGTTATTTCTAGTGTGGTTTTTTTGTCTCTAACTTGTACCAATAATAATTTAAGATGGTCCTACTCCAAGTTGTACATTGCCACAAACCTGGGCTGGCTGGTATCCATTAATAATGACATGCAGTGACTCAGGTATGAAATAGATGAGGATGCTTGTATACTCTGTCATTCTTCTGTTGGTGTTTAACATTCAAGACAGTAATTAAGTAATTAGATATAAATCAATATTTGCTTGGTTCAATCTTCCTGAAAAAATTACATGGACAGTATCAGTTTGGTCAAAATTCAGAGATCAAAATATCTCAGGTGGAAAAGTGGAAGTTTGTATATCTGGAACACTGAAGTTCTCTCACGTTGCTGTGTGTGACAGTGTTACTGCTGACAATAACAGCAGTTGTTTGCCAGCAGCCAGCACAATTACAATACTCTAAGCAGAAAGGCATAAGCAAACCACCAGTAATGTATATTGTATTTAATAATTTTCAATCCCAAGCAGGACACAGGCGCCTCAGTTTTACGATTTAGATTTGGTAAAGTATGATTTTGAGACTGGAAAACAACAAAGGCATATGTTATCATATATAGGTGGGAGTCTATTTTTTTCATGACTGCATGGGTGACAAAGTGTGCCCTGTCCCTGCCAGGCATTGTGTCAGGAAGGCTGCGGTGGTGCACGTCTCTGGGGCAGTGTGGGTTAAGCCATGTAGACTGCCACTCTGAACAAAACCTCAATTCATGTGTTTTCTTCCTCGAAGGGAGTGTGAGAAAGAAACTAAGTAAAATATAGCAAAACCTGTTGTGAAACAAGCCTGTTGCTGTTCTCTGAAAAACAAGTATGTGAGGATTCATTTTTAGCAGTGTGCTGAAGCAGCAGGGGAACCGGAGGGTGGCCACAGCCGCTGTTCCTCCAGGGGCTGTCACTGCCCTGCCAATGCCAAGGACTAAAATCGGCCGGCTTCTTAGAAGAGGACGTGGTGCTGACCGTGTGCCACTAAAAATGTCTGCTGTACAAAACCACAAGCTATTTCCCACTCCAAAGCAAAATCTTTAATAGTAGCTGTTCTTGCAGTAATTGGAAAAGTTATTTTGATTCTCTCTTTTTTTTTTTTTTTTCTGGAAAAAATATCCCCAGTTGCAACTTATGCTCTTGAAGAGTAGTTTGAAAATCAGTCCAGCTGATGTAGAAAAACTCAAAATCCATTGGAATAAAACTACTTCATTAATTGCTCAGCTGGGGTCAGACTAACATGCTCTATTACTGAGTGCTGATTAGGGAAAAATCAAATGAATTCTCATTTATTGCACTCAGAGATGTTATTGGTGATTTCTATTCCAAAGGGCTCTCCCTCACCAATGATACCAAGAGAAACACTCAGCCATGTTAAGGTCGACATTAGGAACATTATAAACTGGTGTGACTAGACAAGAAGCACAGTGAATTATTACATCTGTAGTCACTGTGTGAAGACATTGCCTGCATGCAGCAAAAGATCCACTGTCATCTGAAGTCTTGTATATTCATCCACAGTGGTGGAATAATAGGTGTGACTATTATATACTTCTGACAAATTATCAGTATTATCAGTAAGCTGTGGTAGCACCTCTACCGCTCCTCTGGGAAGGTGAGGTCTCGGCTGCACAATTTCCAAGAGGTGTGTGCAGTGAGAGATGTTTTTGGTTTAAACCCTACAGGCCAAAGGAGGGTACCCTTTCCAAACCTACAGCAGAATCATGTCACTGCTACAATGCAACATATTGGATGATATTGGGTGAAATCATCCAGTCTCTCTGCCTTCCTGCTTTTGTGCATGGTACGAATGTGAAATTGGACACTGGCACTTCCTTTGCCAATGTGCGTGAGCCACGGCACCGGTGACCACACTGGAGGGTGGGAAGGATAGAATCATAGAATGGCTTGGGCTGGAAGGGACCTTTAAAGGTCATCTAGTCCAACCCCCTTGCAGTGAACCGGGACATCTTCAACTGGATCAGGTCGCACAGAGCCCTGTCCAGCCTGACCTTGAATGTTTCCAGAGATGGGGCTTCCACCATCTCTCTAGGCAATGTGTTCCAGTGTTTCATCACCATCACTGTAAAAAATGTCTTCCTTACATCTAGTCTAAATCTACCCTCTTGTAGTTTAAAACCACTACTCCTTGTCCTGTCACTACAGGCTTGGCTAAAAAGTTTGTCCTCATCTTTCTTATAGGCCCCCTTTAAGTATTGAAAGGCTTCAATAAGGTCACCCTGGAGGCTTCTCTTCTCCAGGCTAAATGACCCCAACTCTCACAGCCTTTCCTCATAGGAGATGTGTTCCAGCCCTCTGGATGGGGAGCATTGGCCTGATGTCAGCACTCATTGGGGTTCAAATGCTGCAGAAGAACCCCAAGCCTCAAAGGCTAGGGAGGTGAGTCTCCACAGGCTGCAAAGGTGGCAGGTGAACGAGACAGAAGGTGTAACACGGCAGACATAGTGTTTTCCAGCAGTATCTTCTGTGAACCTGATAGCAGACACAGTCAAGGCTTGATTTTGCACTAATACTCACTCCGATGCGCACTCATCTTGGAGAAGCTGGGTATGTGGACACATGCAGATGCTACAGGAGGTACACTGACTTGGTGGCTGACTGCTATATGAAGAGGACTCCTTCCTGTCAGTGTATCTTGGCTAGTGGTGTCCGGGGGCTGTCTGCCATCTCAGACAGGTGGATGTCTGTGAAAATGGACATTCATTTCATGGCCAACTGAAAAATCAATTTTCAGCTGACAATTAAAAAAATAAAAAAAGCAAATGCATCTACAGAAAACTACTGATAGTATGTTTCACGGTTCATAGCAGTGCTGACAAATTTTACCACAGACAATGAGTTCATTGGTATTAGCAGCATTCCTTGACCATCAAGAAAGTAGTTATTAGAGAAATTTTTGGTGTTTATTTATTAAGGGGTGGTTATTTAATATTTGGATATTCAGTATTTAAAATACTGCAAAAAGCATGAGACTGCACTTCTTGCAACTGGAGGAATGGTATGAGATTGCAGTGTGTTGCGTGTACCTGCCTACACGGTTGTTAAGACGTGTATCTTAGCATACAGCTCCAGCAGTTTCCTGCAATTGCACCAGAATGTACTTCTAAATGAAGTCAAGAAGCAATAATTACAAATTTTAAATAGCCCTGGGTGTGATCACAAAAAATAATTTGGAACATACAGAGCTGTGGACTTAATGTGTTCTTATATATACATAGGCATGTATGTACATATATCATAGAATCATAGAATGGTTTG
>NW_010315349.1:0-5098 GCF_000700745.2 Antrostomus carolinensis
GGCAGGGGGGTTGGAACTAGACGATCTTTAATGTCCCTTCCAATCCTAGCCATTCTATGATTCCAGTGTTTGCTGCTGTGCAAAATGGTATAAACCACTATTGCAAGTTACCACAGCGAAGTATGGGCAGGAAAGTTTTCAGAAAACCCTTTTCTAAAATCTCTTCCATGGATATGTGCTCAAATCTTCAAATCTAGTAATAATTTTTAGATTTTGGTAATTAAAGAACCTTACACTCTCATTTTACAGAATAAGTAAAATTTTATTTTTTTATTTTTATTTTTACTTTTTTACTTTACTTTTTTATTTATTACTCCTTACCAAACCGTTTTTAAAAAGAGGTACAAATAACACCATGCTTTACAAAAAAAAAAAAAAAAAAAAAAAGTTGATCCCTTGAATGGCTGATGTTATTCGTCTATAAAACAGGCCCTCTTTTAGCATATGAACACCTTTCTGCATATAAGCCAAATACTGCCAATGCCCATTAAAGAGAGAGAGAAGGAAGAAAAGACTAAATGTATTTTGTGGTGCCGTTTAAAGATGACATATCTTAATTTGCTGGTTGTACTGTCTTCACCTCTGTCAAAGCCTGTCAGCCATAAACGTGATACCAAAATGAATGATGTGAGATTAGCTCTAGCTGCAGATGCACAGTGCTGTAAAACAACTTTGTTAACGTCATTCACTAGATTGCAAACTGTCATCTATTGGCCCTTTGTCATTGGCATTGACTTCCTCCTCTACAGCCAAGATTACTGCTTTAACCACCATTGCCCAATTCATGGCTGGCTCACTGCCTCTGTCCTTTTCTTTGCCATTTTGGTAGCAAGCTTTATAACAACACAGCAACAGTGGAGCAGGAGGAGGAGGAGAACGAAGGGCACTAGAACTCAGACTAAAAGATTCAGAGAAGGTAGAAGGGTAGGCAATAAGGAAAAAACAAACAAAAGTTTAAAATAGAAAGTAGGGCTTTATGAAATGGGAAACGTAAGTTAAAGGGAAAAAGACAAAGCAAAACAAATGCAGATACACAGCCTTGCAGCTGCAAGAATGAATGGAGATTAAAACAAAAACAAAAACACCCCAACAAACCAGCACAAATCTTTTATGTTCCTGCATGTTTCCTGCCTGCAGTATTCTGTGGTGTTCTCAGCTTTCACCAAGCAGTGTAAGAAGGAAAAGTCTGATCCTTGTGCTACTGGAAATGTTTTTTAAGTTCTGTTTTTAAAATATCAGAAGATAATTTACCTTAAACAAACCTGGGACTCTATGCTTGGGGTTTCAGATATGGCTAAAGGTCACAGTCAGACACAGACATTCCGTACCCAATGACACCACGAGAAAAGGTATGAGAACCTACGTGGGTATTACGAGACACACTGCAACAATCTTCTTGCTTTCTTCTCTTCCACTTGTTTTCTTTGACATTGCCTCCAATTGAGAAAAAAGCTTAAGCTGGTAAGAAATTTTAACCAAATGTAGAGATCCATTGAAGATTATTTTCACCAGCACCTTATTAGAAGGTATTTCAAAATAAGTACTTTACTCAAATAAAATTACATTTATGTCATCTGGGTAGAAAATATCTACAGTGGCACAATATATTTTTTCTAAATCAAACTGTACAATCAATGGAACTAAAAATATTTTATTGGTTTTGCTTTTTATTCTAATGAAGAATTATGAGATATGTGCATGCATTTCTTTTAAACAGCCACACTGACAGCTGCAAACATGCCTAAGTTGGTTGCTGAATCAAGCTATTATGCAGTTGACTCTTACTATCAACCAGCAGCATGGACTGTTCTCATATCAATGCACTGCACGGTTTCAAAATATTGCAATGGTTCACTGTGACAGGGTTAACAGTACGAACCAAGGAGTTACACCTTCCATTTTTAATTCTCATAGCCCTCCTCAGGAAAAATGTGTATCATTCCCACATTCTCCCTAGTATCCATAATTTTGCTCAGCTATTTCTGCCCCTGCTTAGGATTATGAATTTCTTTAAATATTTCCCATCAGATGACACAATATCACATCCACAGGGAAACAAGAGTTATGACCACAGTAACCATCACAATCTACTTTAATAGACTCTAACTACTGATCTCAAATGACATATAGCTTTGACAGTGATGTCCTGACTGGTTTAGGTTAACTTCAGAAAAGCTTCACAAATCTCCCTGTCAAGAGACTGCAAAGCCTATTAACCTGAAAGCCAAATACCAATTTCTTACATTTTTTTTATTCTATTTTTAGAAAGTTTTATTTTTTAGAACTGTAATGGCTGCCATGTTTTCCACCCAAAAAGACAGGCATGCCAATAACCAGAGAAGGTAATCCAGTGTTGCTCCTGTAACAGTTAAGAAAGGTGGCATACATCTTTCTCAGACACCCACAGTTTCAAAGTAAATCTGTCACTAGCTTAGGAATATGTTTTCCTGCATTTCTATAGAAGGTTTTTTTTTTTCTTTAATATAGAAAAGAACCCTGTAATTTTGATTGTCTGTGCCTTCTGACATCTGAATACACAGCTGAGCCCACATGCAGCAGTTACAGCCCACCAGTAGCAGTAGTCTCTCAGCCACATGAGCAGCCTGAGGGGCTAGACCCTGTGCTGGTCTTGCACTGGTAACCTAACAGTAGTACTGCATATTCCTCTGATATAGGATGTGAGAACATTTTCTTTTGAAGACATTTAGCCATCAATTCACACAGAGAGAGAGAGAGAGAGACAGAGAGAGAGAGAGACAGAGAGAGAGAGAGACAGAGAGAGAGAGAAGATTTTTAGGATATATAGATACCTATATTTAGGAAGGAGAGAGAGAAGGTATTTATCCTTTATAAAACTCAGGTGCAACTGAAACAGCAGTAATAAAAAGATACTGGGAAAAGAAGTCTTGGAATCAAGCTCACACTTGCCTAGTTTTGAGGAGTTCCTGTGTGTGTGTGCATGCCTGCATGTAGGGGGCTTTACTTTGATTTTTTTTTTTTTAAATCAGATTTATGTTATTAACATTGAGGTATCCAACAGGCAGAGAAGCTACTTCTAGGCCAGTTCCTCTTTAGGAAAATTAGAAAAAAGAAAAGCTGCCACAGAAAACCTGCTAAAAGATTCAGTATTTTTCACATGGAATTACCTTCCTCAGCACTTGGCATCCATTTGGAAACTGAATTCAAAACAAAATGCAGCACTAAATTTGTAAAGGAGGATCCTTTGGCTATTTAATAGACAAAATCAGTGCTTTAAGACATATGCAGACTGGCCTATGGATTTCTTCAGAAAATTCAAGCTGGTTATTTGGTGGGGTTTTTTGGTTGTGGGTTTTTTGTTTTGTTTTGGCTTTTTTAAATGCAGAGTCCCAGATGGCCTGAAACTGCTTTCACAGTGTGTAATACTGCTGCAGTTAAAATCACAGCCACAGGAATAATAACACCCTTGAGAGGAAAATAAGAAGCTATCGACTTTAGGCTCTCAGCCACCTTCTATCTTGATTTGAATTAGCTCAAATCTGATGTGGGGGAAAAAAAAAGAAAAAAAATAATAAAAATAAAAGGAAAGGAGAACAAGTGGTTTTAAGAAGAGTCTTTCTGTTTGGTTAACAAACAAAGGCTAAGAAGAAGACTGATTAATATTGGTAAGCTTACCATCACAGGCCAAGATATTCAGAACACAGCAATTATCTGAAAACTGAATTAATTGCCCATCAATTTATCATTGTACATATTTATTATTTTCAGATAGAAGTTCATATCTTATTTAAGTAGTGATATCTCAAGCATACATACAGCTATAGTCAAGAACTTTGAGAAAGAAAATAAATAGAAAACAACACACTGACATTCTGAATGCTGCAGCTGAAGCACAGGACCATCTTCCTAAGCGTGTTAAGAGTGCTTCAGATCTGATGCCATGCAGGGATCCTGTTACGCTTCCTTCTACGCCTAGTAATAGGAGGTACAGGACTAAACTACAGGATCAGGCTGAAGGACCAATGAATATGGACTTGTCCATAGACCATACTGTCACTGGATCAGTAAAATACTAACTGACCTACAGGCAATGTCTCCAGCACAGAAGGCCAGCCCAAAGAGTAAAGCCCAGTATTTATTCATGATACAGACTAAAATATATTCAGCTAAGGGAACCCTGGGAGTTAGCCAAGAGAAAGAAAAAAGGAAGGGTTACCAACAGCAATGATTTTCCTGACCCTTGAACAGTCAAGAGTTTTCTTCAGAGCAGAGTAGCTGGAATGATGTTAATGAGCAAAAAGTATCAACTGTCAGTTCTGCTTTTTAACACATACTTATTGACTCTTTAACCCACATGTACAACAAACAGACAGACATTCAAGGATATTAAAACATAGTACTCTAAAATTTAAACTCGTATTAAAATAGGTACATTAAATCACAAAGGTTGGCATTTCTGATTATTTAGATTAGCCATATTGGGAAAAATTATCTTAGCTCATACGTCTAAGACAGGAGGAAACTCATAGAGCTCTGTAAATATACTGTTATTAATGTCAATATACTTATTCAAAAAGGGAAATTTCATTCAGGACAACCAAAGGTTTAGAGTGAATTGGGTTCATTGTCTTTTATTAGAAAATGGTACATGTATTTTATATGTATATAAATTCCCTTACTAAACCAGGTGTGCCAAATCTGGGCATTTTGTGTTCAGATTGGAGATGCAAATATATTATCTTTTTTATAATAAAAATTAAACAAAATGGCATTTAGTGTTGACTAATTTGGAGCTACACAGTAATTCATGGGCCTACTAATTCATAATATTTTTCTTCTTAAAATAATCTGCTTAGGACATTGCAGAAAAAATTTCTAAAAGCAAGCAATAAGAGAATCTAAATTATAGAAGATATACCTGACTAATCAGTACTTTCTATTTTAAGTGAAATTTTTATAATTCTTTTAGCTTTTATTTAGGACACATTTTTATTTAATTCAAGTTGTTGCAAAAATTGATATAGTTTTCAGGAAGAACTTTGTTTCACACTTCAACATCTCACTTCATATTTATTTTGAGTGGAAACTTGTCGCAGTCGGAGAACTCGAGCACTCAATA
>NW_010315350.1:0-9126 GCF_000700745.2 Antrostomus carolinensis
CCTGACCCAGGTGCAGGACCTTGCATTTCGCAATGCCAGGTCTGATCCAGGCACCTCCACCCTCCCAGGAGCTGTGTCTAAAGCTCCCCAGCCTGCAACCTGTGCCTGGGGACCACCTCGGCTGGCCTCAGATGTGCCTTAGTTTCCCTTCAGCCCTAGCTTATGGCTAACACCCACCAGGTGGGCAAGGTGCTTGGGTGATGTGCAGCCACCAAAACCACCTTGTTTCCACGCAGGTGACCCAACGGTGTCTAAGTGTGGCACTGTGGCCACCTACACCGTGGCTGTCACCACACAGATTTGGCCCAACCCAATGGACATGCCCCCAGAAGAGCCCTGGGTATGGTCCAGGGGACTGTCCTGAGCAGATGGACAAGGCCACCTTGCTCTGAGGTGTCACAGGGGTCTGCAGAGGGGTCAGTCAGGAGGGAGGCATCCCTTCAAATCCATCTGTAGGGCAGCGTTTCCATGTCTCCCTGCTGGAGTGGAGCCTGATCCACCCCGATGCTCTCAGCATCTTCAGGCCTGAGCCATGACTCACTCCTTCCTCACCCTCATGGCTGGCTGGTTGCCCAAGCATGTCCTCACCCTCACCGTGACACTCGCCCAAGCACTAACAATTTGCAGCTCAGGGAATGACAGCATCAGACATTTGGAGTTGTGGTTTATAGGTGTTTTTTTTTTCCCCCATGTTTACACAGAATCACAGAATAGTTGGGGTTGGAAGGGACCTCTGGAGATCATCTAGTCCAACTCCCATCCATTTGCTGACTCCCTGCACACCCACAGGCTGTCAGCTTCTCCCAAGCCCCACAGCGGAGAGTTTCATGGTCAGTGGGGCAGCACCTTGAGGGCTCAGCATCTCCAAGCAGGTCAGGTGTGTAGCCACATTGCTCTTCACCCCTTGCTGCTGCCTGTTGGGTTATTGCATGACCCGGGTTCCTCATGCTGCAGGACTGTGAGTCAGCCCTCAATAGTGTTGCCCCATGGCTGGGACTTGGGTTGCAGAACTCAAATGGTTCTGAGAAACAGGGACTGAAAAGTTGCTTTGAGGAGCATGGAAGTAGGTTAAAATGCCACAAGGAGGTGGCCAACATGGAGAGGACGCTTGTTTTCTGGGTGTGCTCTTCCCAAGATGCCTTCATTCATCATGTAAGAGGAAGAAACCCAAGTGTCCTAGATACAGTGGCAATCAGGAGCACTGGAGGCAGTGTGTTGTGCTAGAAATGGGTCAGGGGATGAGGCACGTGTGATGGGATGGATAACCCATCCCTCCTCCCACTCTTGAGGGCCAGATCCTAACCTACACACTCTGGAGGGAATCACGGCATGAAGCAGCATGGTGCAGGTTACACCACCCATCCATCTCCTCAGAGGACATGACTTGTGAGGTTTGCGTCACCGCTTGTGCCTCAGTGCATGGGCTGAGTGCAGGGAATAACAGTAGTATTCTGTGGTGGCTTTTCAATCTCTTCAGATGAGAGCTCCAGGAGAGGATGGTGGAGGATGAAGGTGTGAATGGATGGGTGGGTGGATGGATGGATGGATAGATGGATGGATGGATGGATGGATGGGTGGATGGATGGGTGGGTGGATGGGATGGAAGAGCAGGCTCTGGGGCTGTCAGACTCTCCTGCTCACACCTCACCTTCCTCAGCCCCATGCACCCTAAAGTTGAGCATGCTTCTAAATATGAGACAAGTAGGAGCTGAGCTGGGGGGCCAGATCCATGACTGGTGTTGCCCATTGCAGCTCTAGGGGCCCATCTCCCACTGATGTAGATGAGGGCAGCCTCCCAGCTGGAGGAACCACTGGGTCACCACCGTGGTCAGTGAGGGTTTGCTGATTTACACCAACTGGCGCCTGGGGGAGGAGCCCTCACCACGGTGGTCAGGGGCATTGCCTATTTAAGGAGGAGAAGGCCAAGACTCCAGTTTGGGCTCTTCTGAGTTCTAGCTTCAAGCCAGCTCCTCCAAGTTCAGGTGAGTGCATCAAGTCACCAGCCTGGGAGCATCCTGTCTGGTCCGAGATGATGTGGCTTCTCCTTCCATCTAGACAAGGCTTCTCTCAGCCTTGCTTCACCATTTCTCCAAATACTTCATAGTCCTGACCACCCTGCTTTTGTTCTTGATGGTCCTTGAGATCCAAACCTGTTCAGATGTTAGCAGAATGATGTTGTTCTTAGAAATATAACCCAGGTAACCCTTCTCAGGCTCATTGGGGTGAATCCTCCCCTGCCTTGGATTTCCAGCTGACCTGAGTGATCTTACAGGGCATAATCAAATGCAGAAGAACCGCCCTTTGGCTCTAATTAGTTTTGCATGATTGTTGGGGGAAGAAATCCATTTTCACAACCAGAAAGGATTTATGTTGCTCCTTCTTGCCTTGTTTTTTTTTTTCCCCTCCAGAGTCCCAGAGCACTTTGCTCGGGGCTAGCAGGGAGTAGTTTTATGAACGCTTTTGATTGAACAATGCATTATTAATAACAGCCAATCAAGCAAGTACCATATTATATATCATTTCAGGAAATTCGCTTAATTCAGTAAAGTTATTTATTGCTCTAAAAAACAAACAAACAAACAAAAAACCAGAGAGACTCTGATTCTTCTTCGTACCTCTGGCTTGGAGGAGGATTTCCATGGGGTGGACGGGAGGTCCTGGTGGGGCTGTACCAGCTTGTGAACATGTAGGAGCTGCTTGTTGAAGGTGGAAGCTGGTGGGACCTTTGGGGAGCCCTCACCTCACAGTGACAAACCCTTTCTAGCTGGATGAATGATGTTTTTGGCAGCTCAGGGTAAAGAAACAGCCAATCCAGCTCCCACAGCCCATCCGCTTTGTTATGGTTTTACAAGATTTTGATGAGGCTGGTGAAAACAGACAGATGGGGCAGCCCCCCTGCCTACTCCTGCCCTGCTGGCCAAGACCCCACTCCAGTAGCTCCCAGCTCTGGGCCACCACTTGCTCCCCATGGGCTGCCAGAAGATGAGGGGGTCAAGTTTCTTCTCCATCTCCCCCCAGTTTTCCAAGCCTGGCAGCTCCCACCACATCCTCTCAAGGAGGAGATCTTCACCACATCCCTTTCCTCTTCATCTTCATCCACTTTGAGCCACCCAGAGGACCTGTTCAACCCATTCACCCCATGCCCAATACAGCAGACCAGATGCCCCGGTGATGGTTGCGGTATCTCCCAGGTACATAGGTGACCACCGGTGGGCTCCTGGGATACGTGCGCCCTGTGAGACCCGTGGGTGGGAGTGTGCAGAAGTGGGTGAGAGTGCACAGGTGAGTGTGCACAAGTGGGTGGGAGTGTGCACAAGCACAGGAGCCAGCCCTGGCCCACCCGGCCATGTGCAGCTGTACACAGAGGACACCTGGTGGCATGTGTCCCTCATTGCCTTGTCGCACACAGCCGCCGCTGGGGACATCGCTGCCAGCCTCTGACTGTCACCGGGAGCCACATCCAAGCTGTGAGGGTTTGGGGGTGGGTAAGGTGCCCGCTGGAGACCCGAGTATACCCCTCCCACCTGGCTGGGAAAAGGAGGGGTGGAGACACCCCAAGAAATTATGCTGGCCTGCGCTGCCTCATTTATTTTATTAAGATATTAATTTGATTGAGTGGTTTCTTCCCCTTAGAGCTGACTCAGGGTCCTGGACCTCTTAAGCCCCATGCTGGGAGTGGAGAGGGTCTGTGAGTCCTGTTTGATGCCACTGTGAGCATCCCTGTAGAGCATCCCTGCATCCTTGGAAAGCACCTCTGCATCCCTGGTGAGAATCCCTGCATCTTGTGGTGGGAATCTCTGCACCCTTGGAGAGCATCCCTGCATCCCTGGAGGGCATCCCTGCATCCCTGACATGGTTAGCCTGAGACCTGGCCAGCTCAGCTCATACCACAGTTGTGTTCACATCTCCTTCAGCTCCCGGAAGATGAGGTTGCGCCTGGCCAGGATTCTGGCTGCCTTCCTGGTGAGCAGCTTCTCCTGCACCAGGGGCCTCAGGTTGATATAGCTCTGCAGGTTGCGGTGGGTGAGCATCATTCCCATGTCAGTGCAGGTGGGGAGCTCCAGAGCCTCCCACAGCTGCTGCAAGGCCTTGGCCATGGCCAGTGTGCTGCCCTCGTTGAGCTGCTGCTGCAGGTGGCTTCTCAGCAGGTTCTTTAGCTTGTAAGAAGGGGCCTTGGGCTGTTTTTCCTTGATCAAGGACAACATATCCACATAGCCCCACACCACGTGGCAGAAGTCCACTTTCCTGTCTGTGGCATCCAGGGCTTTAAAGAGAGCAGACAGCTCCAGTGCCCAGAAGTTATAGACGATGAGGATGGGCCTGGGGAGTGAGGAGAGGTACCAGAGGAGGTGCTGCATCCCCAACTCCATGGGGACACCCTGGGAGAGCAGCGCCAGCACAGACTCGGGTGTCTGAATCAGCGTCTTGAAGGTGTGTTCTCCGTTGACTGCCGCCATCTCCATGATGCACTGGGCTGCAGAGGGGAGAGGACAGGGCTGGAGTAAGTATTTGGGGGTGTCCCTCTCTGCTACCCAGCCCCTTGTTCCCGGGAAAGGCAATGCTCACTTTTCTGGTCAACCTTCAAGCTGAGGAACACTGAGGTGTTCAGCTCCAACCCGTCATCCCAAGGGCTGGGGGGGCCAGTGCTGTGGTGGGGTGAGGTGCCGCTCCCGGACCACATAGGGCTGGAGGGCTTCTTGCTGTCCTTAGGCTTGCTGGAGACCTGAAAGAGAGTGGAGAAGGGGACCAAGTCCCATCTACCTGCTTGGACCTTGCTGGAAAGGAATGGGGAGCACCCTTAGGTGCACTGTTGGCTATGGACAAGGACCTGGTTGTGTGGAACACCAGGAAAACCACAGGGTCTGATGTCCTGGCACTGCTAAGGATGGGTTGGGTGTGTGTCTCAGGAGTGGGCTGGCCATGGGGAGCCCTGTTGAGAGCCCAAAACCAGGGTCTGGGCCAAGTGAGCAAGAGCAGAGCCCTGAATGCAGCTCCTCCTAAACATGGGGTGGGATCCAGGCAGTGGCCAGAGGGATACAACACGCAGATCTGGGGACTTGCCGTGTCTTTCTGCACATCTCATGGGGATGCAGCTCATGAGTGGACATACACATGGCTGAGCAACCTCACCACATGAGATACTGCTAGGCTTAAAGTTCTGTGTGGCCTCTAGAAGAAAAGGAGACCCAGGAGGAGGTTTGGTGCCTCTCCACGCTCAGCAGATCCTGTGCTTACAGCCGTGCTTCCCAAGGGTGAGTAGAAGCAGCCCCACCAACTGCCCCCTGCCAGGCCTCGTCAGGGACGGACATGTACCGGGAATATCTCCCTAGGGGAAGAGAATGCATTCAAGAGGATCTAACCTTGGTTTTCCTCCCTCTTTCCCCCAAGGACAATCCAAGGGAGATCCCTCCACACTGTCACTGCACCTTCACCTGCAGCCCAGGAGTGATGGAAATGTGGCTGGACCCATATCTGCAGACACATGAGCAAAACCAAGCGCTCCTCAACTCATGGAAGTGCTTCCCAGCCCCAAAATCTCCTTGTAGAAGACATCTGAGGCTCTAGGCAGTGTCCTTAGCCCTTGCCCTCCATCTCCTGAAGGCTGCAGCTTCCTTGGGCTGCATCCCACTGCCTCACCCCATTTGCTCAGCCCTTTTCTCACCTAGCTGCTATTTTTTCCCCATTTTCTGAGCTTTAAACCAATTTTTCCCAACTCTCAAAATTGCATTTTTTTTTAGTGCTCAGCACCTGACCATCAGTGAGATGTTTAGCCCCTGGAGACCTCTCTTTTTTGTTCACCCTGTACCTTTGCTACACCTTTAAATCCACATGGTACCAAAGTACACCTGATTCATGCAGGGATTTCTCACAGCAAGCAGCTGAGGTCCCCAAAACACCCAACCTCAGGATTTTTTGGCACATAGTAGGGAGTGGGGACAAAGTTTTAGCCCCACAACTCTTCGGGTTTTTTGGGGGTTTGGGAGGTTTTTTTTCTTGTTAGAGGTGAATCAGGAGAGCAAGGGAAAACAGCGAAGGAAAAATAGAATAAAGAAGCGAGCAGCGGGGTGGGATTTAATCTGGAAACAGCTTTATTGAAGAGTAAGAAGAGCTTCTGCATTAGTTTATACAAAAAAAAGAGAAGCTGTTAACCCCTCATGAAACCAGTGTTGGAAAACCAATCCTTCCTGCTTCCAAATAGGCCATGCTTGTCTCTGTTTCCAAAAGGATCCCTTGCTTGATGGGATCTCAGCAGGGATCCCATGCCCTCGGTACATCTAACCACCTCAACCAGGGCCATTTGGTTGCAACACATCAGTTTGGAGCATCAGTGCCATGAAATGTCACCACAGGGAGCTTGGAAATGTCACTTTGGGGATGATCAGATGGTCCTCACCTGCTCTGGTGGTTCCTGGGAGATTTTCAGCCCATGTAGGCACGGGGCTAAGGATCTGTCTGAGTATGGACACTACATTCATCTTGATTTTTATATGAAAATTATTTTTTTTTTTTTTTACTAAAACCAACCTTCCTAGTGAGGTGGAAAAGAAGAGGGTCAAAAAACTCGAAAGGGTCATCTTGGGGGATTGGCTGGTGTGGAATCCCACCTCAAAGCAAATCAAGGTGGGGTTTGCTGACTGCCAGAGAGGACCCTGGCTGCTCCAGAATACCAGGAGATATCGGCAAAGGTCTTAGCCCAGGAGGACTAGATTTGGGGTGACCCAGATCAGTCTGGGAGCAACTGAAGGGGAAGAGAAAGCCACAAGTAAGTCTCTGGTTGATGGTAGGAGAGGAGAAGGCTCAGGTCTGAGCACGGTTGGAGGAAAAGGGAAGGCACCCCAGAGATGATGGGGTGCAGCTCCCTTTGCGATGCGGCTCAGGAAGGAGGGAGGTCTGGCGTTACACTCACCACCGTGTCTTCCTCACTGTCCTCTGAGCTGCAGATGATTATGCTGGTGTCTTCTGTGGAAGGAACAGGAGGATGCTGAAGCTTCAAGATTTTGGATCACACCAGTTTTCCCACAGGAGGACTGATCTCATCCCCTGATTTTTGCAGCAGAGGGCAAATGCTTCTACCAAGACCACAAACACCTCTTGGAGGCACCCTAAGGTGGGGGCAACCTCTCCACTGCTGCTTCACCCCATGGACCCTGGACCAGCCTCTCCAGAAGATGCATTTTGTCTCAGGACCCCTCACTGCAGGATGCTGCAGCAGGCTGGAGTGGAGCTACCTGAGCTTGGGGAAGAAAAATACGTTTTGCTACAGATTGGAGTGGTTTTTGCTCCAGGAAAATCCAGAGCTCTGCTCTTTCCTAGGCTTGGTTTTAGCTACCTTGGAAGCAGGACATGGAGCTGGATGGAGCATCCACATCCAGCCCTCAGCATTGCTCTCCTGTTCACCTCCTGGAAATGGTGCCCACCCTCTGCATCTCCAACCCACGGGGGGGTTGGCCAAAACTCTGAATGCATGGGGGACCCCCAAAAGTGGGAGTGAAGAAATGGAATAATGAGTAGGATCATGTCCCTGGTCCCCACCTGCATCATCAGCACGGCCGTTGGCAGCAGGGGTGCTGCTGCAGTTCTGGCTCAGTGTGGAGGTGCTAGGCCCCCTTTCGTCATCCCACTGGTTTGAACTGGGATCGCTGGGACCTGTCATGTTGTCATACTCCAGCTTCAGTAGCTTGGGGGAGATCTGGCTGCCCCTTTCCATGCAGTGCAATCTCCGCCTGGACCATGCTGTGACAGGGGGAGCCTGGAGAGACAAGACCACAAGCAATGTAAGGTGCTGGGGTGGCATCTCCTTGTCCCCAAAGGCTCCTGCATGGCTGGGGCAGTTCTTACCGGGCTCATATGCATCTCCTCAAGGCTGATGGTAAAAGTGGGCACAATGTTTTGGCTCTCTGGCTGGATTGGCTCCTCTTGCTGCAGAGAGCATGGACCAGCGTTAGGATGAACCTCGAGGCCACCAACCTTTCTGCAGGGTTGGGGTGCCCCCAAGCAGTGGGAAGAGCTGAGAGGGGCAGCAGCATCCTCAGCAAGAGGGAAACTGAGGCATGGCCAAGCCCCTTGGCTTGGCTCAAGGCTTGTGCTTGAGCTGTGGGTGTTTGGCAGCGCTATAGCCAGGGCAGGCTATGGTTTTCCCAGCTGAAAATGAGGGATGGGGAAGTAGGATGGGATGGGGTGGGAACACGCCTGGATAGCAGAAAATTATGGGTACAAAGCACTTTCTCCTCTGCCCAGGCACCAACATCCCTGAGGGTCTGTTGTTGAAGAAATGAGAGTGATGGGCTGGGGAGGAGAAAGTAGACCCTTGGGGAAGGCTTCCAAAGGTCAGAGGAAGGGGAAAACCACATCTTGGATGATGCAGGAGCCCTCCCCACACGGAAGCACACCAGGACAAAATACAGACATCTCACCATGTTGTTCTCCAGGGCCACCTCGACCATGGGGACAGCTTGGGAATTTGTATCTGCAATTGAGAGTGTAGGGCTGTGATTCCAAGTTGGAGCCTCCAGAGCTCCCACCCAGCCCCAGCAGCTGCAGCAAGGAAGGGGCAGCTCTGGTCTCCTTTCCCAGTCCTTCAGTTTGGGATGGCCCAAGGGGTTTAGGATTCTCTGGAGACCCAGAAATCAACATCACCAGAGCCTGCCAGATTGGTGGGAGACCAAAAAAGGGGTTCTGGCCATAGAAGCCAAGGAGCAAATCTTGGTGATGGCTTTCTGAGCTGGCCCAATTCCCCGCTCTCTGGGGTGGCTGGATCCTTCCCCACAGCAAGTCCTCCCCTGGGTGCCCTGTGACACGCTCCACCAGCGCCTGCAGCCTGGCTCTGCACTCCCCAAAGTCCCTGGGCTGCGTTCGGTCCCCAGCCGCCGCCGGCTCCAGCTGCTGCAGCTCCTCCAGCGATCCCTTGATGAAGGGCTGCATGTCCATCACCTCCTGCTCCGTGGCGTAGAGGCTCATCTTCTCCACCAGCCGCTCGCCCGCCTCCATCCGCCGCAGCACCCCTTCCACGCGCTGCAGCTCCCTCGCCAGCTCCCGCCGGCCCTGCTCCTGCCGCGTCTCTACCAGCCCCAGCAGCTCCTCTTCCTCCCGCCGGATCAGCTGCACCAGCTGCTCCACGTGCTGCTG
>NW_010315350.1:9188-10045 GCF_000700745.2 Antrostomus carolinensis
CCTCAAAGCCGCTTCTCTTCTGCTTCAGGTCCTGGTTGATGGTGGCCAACTCCTCCTGCCTGCGCTGGGTCTCGCTGCGGATGTCACAGAAGGGAGCGTGCTGGCTGTCCAGCAGTGCGCAGGAGCAGCACAGCGCCGTCTTGCACTTGGTGCAGTAGATGCTGGAAGGAAACAGAAGCGTTCTTCAAAGGCAGTAGGTGAGAAAGGGGAGAAGAGCATTTCCACTGTGCTGGGCATGATTCTCCCTTCCCAAGGGACAGCTGAGCAGTTTAACAAGAGGGGAAACTGAGGCACGGGGCAGGAAAGGGCTTTGCCTCACATCACCAGCTGCAGATGTAGGTGTGAAGCTAGGTGTTCAACCCATCTTTGCTCCCCTCCCTCCTCCCGGGTACTCGCCAGCCCTGTATCACACCCTGGTCTTGCCTGGGGTCTCACTGGGGTTGCAGCGGTCCCTCTCCAAAGGCAGGTGATGACACTGCCCTCCTGGCAGAGTCAGTCCTGGAGCAGCAGCCCCAAAGCCCTTGGTTCAGGATGGGACCCAGGGACAAGGCACCACTCTCACCTGGAGATGTGGCCCTGGTTGGCATGACCAGGATTGGAACAGAAGAGATTGCAGGACTTCCTGGTGTCCTCCAGGAACCGATGAGCTGACTCGGCTCGAAGCTCCTCCACCCTCCTTGCCTCGTGGTTTCTCTTCTTAAAGAACCACTGGTGGTCTTCAAAGCACTTGGTGCAGAGGAACTCCTCACACTCGGAGCACCACACTGCCGCCTTGTCCCCCTGGCACCGGCTGCAGCTCGGGCCACCACTGTCACCGATCATCTTATAGACCTTCAGCCTGGCTTGCAGGTTGGTGA
>NW_010315351.1:0-11954 GCF_000700745.2 Antrostomus carolinensis
GTCCGCGGCAGCTGGTGCCGTGGCAGATGTGAGAGACGGTTCTTCGGAAGCTCTGCGTGCGGAGAACTGACGTAACTACCTACGAGAACTTTTAAAAGTGATTTTATTTTTAAGCGAGTGATACGAGCGTTGTGTGCTTCACTCAGTGTTGCAGCATCGAGTCTATTTTTTTATTATTATTATTAATAATAATTAATTAAAATAGAAACACTTTGTTATGAGTTGAGGTAGAGAAAATGCAGAAACAGAACGGATTGTAAAAGGAGGAAGTGAAACCTCTTTGGGAAAACAAAGCTTTCCTGACGTGAATGGCTTTACTAATAGAAAATTTTTACTTGTGTTTTGATGGCTTTGGGTTTTTGTGAGAACTTAAAATATATAAAAGTCTTCTCCCACGTGGAATTGTTTCTGTGGTGGAATGCTGAGTCCTTGCTGAAAGCTGGCAGTTTAGACTGGCAGTACTTATGTAAAGCCTATAGACATATCTCTCTAAACTTCAGCTGAACGTATCCTGAAGGCTTATCTTTTCTGTAGGCAAGTATTGAAAAATAGAGTCTTAAATCTGAGAATATTCTGGAAGGAAGGAAAGAATGAACTGCGTTTGCATTAAAAAAAATGCGATTGTTTAAAAGAAGTAGATATTTTATAATGTACACTAGGTACAAGGTAACTACAATGTTATTTGACTTAAATAACATTGTCTAGTTGTTTTAAGCACAGTGGAAAGGAAAATCAATGGTTGAACTGTCAGGAATAGTATTCTGTTACTCTGGAAAACCATCAGTAGCTGATTTAGTCTCCTGAAATTGATTGATTGTATGGGTACACAGCAGGACTGATTCTTTGAGAGGGGAAAAAAGTGAGGAGTGCTGAAGACAGTAAATTTAAAGGTGGTCTTCTGCTGTTATGTGGGTGACAACTTGAAGAAGACCAACTGAACAGCAGGCTTCTCAGAGATTCCTTTTCCAAGGAAGTAATTTAAAAGTCTGCTGTTTCTAATATTCCACTGGATTTACTAAATTAAGAACCATGCAGACTACTGAAGAGTTTGTATTGACAATCATACAGATTGTTCTTGGACTAGTTAACTGAAAGTGGTTATATGCCATAGAGGTTGTAAATGTAGTAGTATTCAATCCAAATTCCACATTTACACTTCAGGTAAGACAGTTTGTGGTGATTCACTTCTGGTGAGTTGATTACTGTCCCTAGACTTTTTATTTCACTTGAAAGGTGGGGAAATGGTGCTGTTTTCTGTTTTGCACCTTCATGTGAAAATTTCCGTATACTTCTGGGAATACATCTCAAGAATTTTGTTCAAAGATATGCATAATCATTTTTAGCTTGTCAGGTACTTAAAGCAAGCCCTGAAGGCTGGAGGTGAGGACTCTCTGGGGAGTAGTGCTTTGTGATGTAAAGGGCTTTCCTCTTTCATAGGACTGTTAGACAAAGCACTTGAAAGTAGTAGTGTGCTAGATTTGCAAGTTTTAGGCTGTGTCCTCAGTTGTTGCTTCTTGGTTACTGCGTCAGCAGAAGGTAACTGCTCACCCATGATTTCTGTGAGGCAGTATTTGTAGGATACTTGCCTTGTGCCACCAAGTGTTTAAAAAAAAAAAAAATTATGACTGATTCTCATCTTAAATCTGAGGATCCCAAGGTAGTTAGTAAACATGTTTTAAGTTAAACAATTGTGTCAACCAGTAAAACAGTAATAATTTATAAAAACCTAAAAGCGATTGTGACTGTATGCAACAAGTTATGGTGCTCAACTACAAAATTTTTAGTCACTTGACTGTCCTCTGATGGGAGATTTATTCAGTCCTTTCAGTTCTTCCCACTACCCATGGTGGGAAATTACTGTAAGATTTGAAGAAAGAAGGAAACTGTGGTCAAAAGGGTACCTTTTTTCTTTTGACTATGTTGCTGTGATTATTTACAATTACAAATGTGTTTAATGAATAACAGGTTATTCTTCCCAGTCTGTTTTCTTCAGAGAACCTTAAGAGTTGTACTGATACCATGGTTCTGGTGAAAAATTAAAAGGAGGTTTAGGAGCGTAATCTCCACAGTTCTGGAGAAGATGCCAGTTTCAGTGTTTACAAGGAGTTTGAGCCTGTATTTATTGAAAAGTCTTGATGGCTTTCTGACTCCCGGAAACGCTACTGACCTTTATGTAGGATAACAGTAAATACTCTGTGTTCACCTGTGCTCCATATGCTCACCATCCTTTTCTAGCTCTGAAACTTTGGAGATGGGACACTTGAGTTTTTTGGGGAGTGGGGGAGAGTTGTCAAGACTATGAGTTGGAAAAGAGATCAAAATGGTAAGGAAGGGCTTATGTAACCATGAGCTGTTGATTAAACATTGGGTGATTTACATAATCACGCCTATGCCGTCTGTATTTTGTAAGCAAACGCTGCTGCTTTCTCTGCACTTAGCAGTCATATGTTCGTGCCGGTGTGCCAGCATTTTAACACGGGACACCAGATGAACAGTTTTCTATTGAGGGTTACATAACTGTATGGAAAGTACTATGGTTATCGTACAGGCTTTCTGTAGCAGGGATTAAAATCCTATTTTCTTGATTCCATATTTCCATAGAAGTACTTCCCATTATCAAATTGAAAAATTGCACACGTTTAACTTATTCAGGCAGTTAATGTTGGTCTTTTGTAGTTGCATTTAAATTTTTGTCATTGTTTCTAATGATAATAACATGCAAATTTATCTCAAATTCAATTTGAAATTTAAAGTAGACATTTTAAAGAATTGTATTACTGCTTAAAAGACTGTTAACTTTGTAATAAGACGTATAAATCATGTGGAAATAGAAACATTACAATCTGTGAGCTATTAATCGAGCTTCCAGCATATAATTGTTGCATTGTTACAAATACACAAGGTCCATGAAGAAAAAATTCTGTACAGCAGAGGTATCACTTTCCTGATTAAGATCTAAAATTCTCTAAAGTTTTTCTTAAAGTAAGGAATGTTATAATAACATGTGGAAAAGCTGAGAATTAGAATATTGGATCATAGTTCCGCAACTGTGCAAGATGTTGCTATTTCACCTTTCAATTAGTAAAACGACAAGGAAATAGCACCAGAAGTCATGAGCCTCGTTCTCCGTAGGGTTCTGTCCGCTGCCTTTGTCATTGCCTGAATCAATATGTTGGCTTTTGGAAACATCATTTCAAGTGGAATATTTTGTAAGAGCACAGTCAGTCTTTATTGTGGGATTGATTAGATTATTTTGTTGGCAGTTGAAATACAGACTCTTTCATATGCTCTTAGAAACTCTGGGACATCCTGGAGTTAGAACTCTACTGCTATAATTTCATCAAATAACTGGTTTTGTTATCCTAAACTCATGCTTGAAATGCTTAATCTGCCTCAACTGAGTAACATGCTGTTTGTAGCTCCTGCTATATTTGATCAGTCCTCTTGGATAGAAGAAACACAACAAAATGTACTGGCACAGCAGTTTGTGGCCTCAGTGCAACTTTCAGAAAAGAGAGAAATGAGGTGGGGTTGGAGAAATAGAAGTACGGCAGTGACATAGGTTCCAGAAATGAGGTGGGTTGAGTTTCCTATGAGTCTGCTTAAGCGTTATTTGTTAAAGAAAAAATGTAAAAGGAAATGGAAAGATCAGTACTTTACTAAGCAGAATTTCTGAATTTTTTATTTTTTTTTTTCCTTGCAGCACAACACTAAATTTGTAATGAAATGGAGTCTGGGTCAAGCTCTTTCCGCGTGGAATTTCCAGATTTTTCTAGCACCATTTTGCAGAAGTTAAACCAGCAGCGCCAGCAAGGACAGTTATGTGATGTGTCCATTGTAGTTCAGGGCCATCTCTTCAGAGCACATAAAGCTGTTCTTGCAGCTAGTTCACCTTACTTCTGTGATCAGGTTCTCCTGAAAAACAGCAGGCGAATAGTCCTGCCTGATGTGATGAATCCCAGGGTATTTGAAAACATTCTTCTGTCTACCTATACAGGGCGGCTGGTAATGCCTGCTCCAGAAATTGTCAGTTATTTGACAGCAGCAAGTTTCCTTCAGATGTGGCATGTAGTGGATAAGTGCACTGAAGTGCTGGAAGGGAACCCAACAGTTCTGTGTCAGAAGATGAACCATGGCAGTGATCATCAGTCCCCAAGCAGCAGTAGTTACAATGGCCTTGTTGAAACCTTTGAACTTGGCTCTGGAGGACAGACGGAATTCCACAAAGTGCAGGAACTAAGGGATGGTGAAAACGAAGAAGAGAGCTCTAAAGATGAACTGTCATGTCAGCTGACGGAACATGAATACCTTCCCAGTAATTCTTCAACGGAACATGACAGACTTAGCACTGGAATGACAAGTCAGGATGGTGAAGAAGGAACTAGTGATAGTGCAGAGTATCAGTACACCAGACCTATGTACAGCAAACCCAGCATCATGTCTCACAAGCGGTGGATCCATGTGAAACCAGAAAGATTTGAACAAGACTGTGAAGGTGTTGATAATCCTTATGATGAACACCAAGTTTCTGAATCCATGAATGCCATTCAGGCAGATCATCCAATCCAGTCTTCAGGTGTTGAAGACTTTCATATAGGTGACAAAAAGATGGAAACAGAATTTGATGAACAGGCAGATGAAAGTAATTATGATGAACAAGTTGACTTCTATGGCTCTTCTATGGAAGAATTTTCTGGTGAAAGGGCAGATGGAAATTTAAGTGCTCACAGACAGGATCTTATGATAGCAGCAGGCTATGGTGAAGGCATTGAAATGGCTACGGGAATTAAAGAAGAAACATCCCTCACTGGGTTCTCACATGCTGATAAGCTGTATCCTTGTCAGTGTGGTAAAAGTTTTACACACAAAAGTCAGAGAGATCGGCATATGAGCATGCACCTTGGTCTTCGACCTTATGGCTGTGGTGTCTGTGGTAAGAAATTCAAAATGAAACACCATCTTGTAGGCCATATGAAGATTCATACAGGTATTAAACCATATGAGTGTAACATCTGTGGGAAGAGATTTATGTGGCGGGACAGTTTTCATCGGCATGTGACCTCTTGTACCAAGTCATATCAAGCTTCTAAAGCTGAGCAGAGTACTACTGAGATGAACTAAGACATTAGTGCTTACATTTGTTTAGTAGAGTAAGCAAAATAAACTAATTATGCAAATAATGTCTGGTACTTGCTATTGTAAATTCTCAAAAAAACCCAAGTTTTAATGATTATGCTGGTATAAGCAGACCAAATTTTCATTTTACTTTCCAAGGTATTACTCCACGTGTTTGATGTGTGAAGTGCAAATGGTTAATCTGAAAAGTGCTTGCAAAATGAGGTCTGTAAGGTCTTGGTGACATTGATTGTCATCACAGCAGTATTTGGAAGCCCTGTTGTTTTTGTAAGTCTTCTAAATTCACAATCAAACCCAGCTCTGAATTGACCCAAATCCTGCAAATACTTACATGAAGCAGGAATTCAAGTAGCCCTACTTAATGAAAAAGGGAACTAGGATGATCAAACCAGGTTATATTATTCACATTTTAATGAAAAAAAAAAAAAAAATAGAATTCCACCTGAAACTGGAGACTGCCAACATACTTTACATGCTTCGTTAGATAGCTACATCATTAAATAGTCTTTACTGTATTGCTTAGTGAAGGGCTGTGTTAAAGATGGTTTGGCTTTCCCTTATCTGTCTTCCACTTTTTATCCATCTTGAGTAAAATAAATGTCTAATTTTGTGCCAATTTCTATTTAGAGTCTGTAAAGCACTTAAATATAGTTGAGCGCTCTATAAACGTCAATCCGTATTAAGTATAATTTGCCTTTGCTCCTCTAGGGTCTAATGCAGTACGACTCTTGGCTTGACTTGGTTTTGATTGCTACATCGTGAGAGCTTCTAGAAGTGTATGTAATAAGCATGTCTTGTCCAAAAAAAAAAAAAAAAAAAAAAAGGTAACATTTGGAACTTACCCAAAATAATCAAACATTTAAACTGTAGTTATCTGTTCAAATTTTTGTGGCTTACTACAGTAGCAAGTACCAAACTCTGTGGATTCACAAATTGACTTTTTACTGGTACAAAAACTTCTTCGAGAACTTCTATCTAGTTTTAGACATTTTTCTGCTTTAGAAAAATGATTTAGTCATTGATAGGTATTTATACTTTTAATTCTTTACTCTTTGAATAGTAAGAACTATACTACAGATTCTTGGTACTGAACTACTGTGACTGGTTACATGTGATCGCAAGCAGCCAGAGTTGTTTACCTCTTCAAATGAAGTTGCTTGTGGAAAAAAGTAGAAAGTATGGTATTTGGATTTATTAATGGTACTGCAGAACATGGTACCATGCTCATGTCCAAAGTCTGGATTTTTGCTGGGAAAGTGTCACTTCTGCTTCGATAGGATGAGGATCTATATTCCGGGCTCTCATTCTTGGAGGTAGATGGAGGAGTGTTTGTAGTGCTGAGAGATGCTGCCAGCTCTGCAGGTAGAGTGAATGCATCAATTGTAAAGGTAGCAACAGGATTTGGGGGTTGAAAGCTTAATGCAGTCCTATGCAAAAGTGATTAACCCTTCTTTGTAGTTTACTGAAACATATTATAAAAAGGAAAGAGCCTTTAGAGCATGCATAGACTGTAACAGAAAGAGGTGATGTCCAAGTACAATGCTGGTAACATGGGGAAAAAAGTTAACCAGCATCGAAGGCCTAAGCCTGTTTGGCCCCAGTTTATGTGTTAGATGCTGCAGTATGCAGGAAAACGCACTTAAAACAGATGACCCTGTATGGTGAAGCAAAATCACACAGAGATAATTACTATTTAGATACTTTTTTGAACTCCCAGTTACAAATTGTCTTAAGATACGAGCAAACTGTATCCTGAACATGAATGTCTGGTACAAGCTGGGGGTTTAGTACTCAGTGGGCTGTAATTACTGTAACTTTTTTTCTGGCATTCTACTTAGGAACTTTAATTTTTTTTTTTTTAAGAGGCTCTTAATTCCTAATCTTGTAATGCTTCAGATATTTTTCATATGGAATTTTGTTAAAACAGATATTCCCAAATAAAATTGAGCCCATTGCTGGCAATGGGCATGAATGGTCAGCACCACAGAGTTCCTATTCTTAGCACTTAATTGAACTCTACAGTATTCTGTGATGGCCATATATAACCCTTGTAATCAAGGTAACTAAACAGGGATTTGCTCACTTAACACTGTAACCTGCTTAATGTATAGAAGCACTTTGTATTTAAAAAAACAAAACAAACCATAAAACTTTATAAATATGTTTTTTAAACTTAGAAATTATATTCCCTTTATGGTTTGTTTCCACACTGCTAACACTGTCTTTTTTTAAAATTAAAAAAATATATATAATGCTTGCCTGTTTACATGAGTGTTGAGGAAAGGGTTCTTGCACTCAGTGGCCCTATTTTTCCATTCTTCAAGGCCTTACTACGTACAGGGTGTCATTCCTGCAAGTACCATCATCACATTTGAGGGAAGGTATTCTCATACTCATTTCAAGAATGATCTTGTATGTTACATTTGTTCTCAGCCCCTTTCAAATTGTCACTTAGGTGTTGCATAAAAAGGTTAAGGGTGCCTCTTCCCATTTAACCATGAAAAAAGGCTGGTCAGAAACACCAGGCTGAGAACCATGGTCAAGCAAAAAATTATTTCTGTTAAACCCAGACCATCCTACAGAGCTGCCAGCAAAACTGTTTCTTTTACCAGCTTGGAATGACTTTTATATGGGACATTTCAAAGTTAAACATTACTTCTACTTGCAGTTAGATTACTTTGAAATAAAGCTTTAAAATAAAATGTACTGTGAGAGACACTTTAAAGGTTTTATAACAAGTCCAGTAGATCATATTATAGAAACATGTCCTTTTTTAATGACAGCATGAATAGTAACTTTTTAATACTTGCCTATTACTGTTTTACCCCATATTATGACATTGTCTTGAAAGTCCAGCAAATGTTGCTCCACTGATTTTGTAGCCCTTGGCTTTCTGATGTTAATTTACATGAAACCAATAGATAGCAAGGAAATACTGGTATGATTGTTCTGAGATCTAGTTGAGAGGATTGACGATTTAAGGGAAGCTAGAGATGCATGTCAAAAATCCTTACTTTTGCTTATCACAGGCAAAACAGTTGACTTGTAGTGTTTGTCCTGAATTTAATTTATTGCCCTTTGACAAATTTCTAATCACTGCTTCAGTTATTGGGGGGGGGCGGGGGGAGGCCGAAGATAACAAAAAATTACTTAAACACTTAAGGAAACACCTTTCCTCCCCCTTCCTCAGGTTCAACTTTAACAGCTCTCCTCCCTGCCTTTGTAGTCCATTTCCCTTGTTTTCACTGAGAGTTGCAGTCTGTGCCAGTTGGTTTAGTGAGTGACACAGGAGGTTGGGCTCATATGTGTACTGGCTTGTTTGATGCTCTTCATTTCTTAGTGGGTGTCCTCTGCTGCTCTGGGCTGGTTAGTGTAACTGTTCATGGTAACACCAGGCCATGGTCCCTTCAGGGATGTGCCTGTTCCAGCTTGAGTCTGGTATGTGCCTCAGTTACTTCAGAGGTGTACCTGCTCTGGCATGGCTTACCTACAGGCCAGAGTCCCCTCAGAAGTGAATCTCCTCAGGCACGGAGTGTGTCCTTCTGGGAGTGACTCTCTGTACACATCCTCAGTGTCTTCTCCATGTGTTTTCCCAAGAGCAGCTCTTCAGTTTCTCTGCATGTGTTTCTCCCCTTACATCTCTCCCTGCACCTCTTGCTAGCAGCTGCCACTCTTACCTGTGTCTGAGCAGAGGCACTGTGCACACCTCTGGATGAAGCTCTGCCGTGCCATGGATTGTTAAGAGCAATGCCAGTGCAGGCTAGAACCTGTTTTGACTAGCACAGGGCAGTTTGCAACCTCTTGCCACATGTCACTCTTGCAGCTTTCTGCTACTGAAACCCTGCAGTTGATGGCCGATGCGGCTGTACGGAGTAAACCAAGATATGCAGATGCAGCTTCTGTCAGGCCCTTAATCTTTGCTACTGGTGTGGTCTTGTTCGAGATACAGAAAGTTATTTCTGTTTGTGGGGAGGAGGGAAGTGATGCATATATATAAAAATTAATGTATATGTATATGATAAATTTCATTAGTCTTCCCTTAAGCTTCATCACCTTTAATGATATGGCATAGAAACATTTGTGCACTTTCATATTGCTCACTGTAGTAGAGTTAATGAAAATCAGAATCATTGTACACACAGGAGGCTTTCAGAATTTCCTGCTATTGTGAAGCCATTCATTGTCCTGTCAGTGGTAAGAACACTTAATGATGCTGCAGCTCTTCTGATTCCATTTTGTAGCTGACTTGTTAATTACCATGGAATCTGTGTACCTGCCATTCTGAAAAATTCAGCTATTAGCAGGGTTAAGATCTCTGCTCTTTTGAGGGAGGAGGTTCCTATTTCACACACCACTGTTGGGGTTGGTTTTGTGGTTTTGGTTTTTGAACATCACCCTGTTGGTTTTATGGGTGAGCAGGTAGACTCTAGAAGGTACTGTCAGTACCATTTTTGGTCTTGGATTTTTCTCATCTGAGGTGTTGCTGGGGTTGAGAAACTTTGTCCCGTACCAAAAGCAAGGCGGATGGTCAAAGGCTGATATATTGGGTTTCTTATAAAAAGAAAACTTAATGTCCCTGTATTATTGAGCCTGAAAGAATGGAGGCATGTCAGGTCTTGTCATCTCAACACTTTTGTGCTGGTGCCAGAAAGGTGACCTGTCTCTGAATTATGGGAGCCTACAGCAGTATATTGAGTATTTTGCTTTACCAGAATTAGAACCTTTCTCAAAACAACAAAGGAAGGTTATTTTTTTATTATTATTATTTAAATGCTTCATTGGATAGCTAGGCTTCTTTAGCTATAAGCTGTAAACTGTCAGTGCTCTAGGGGAAGATGCTGGAAAACAAAATGCTATATTTTTAATGTGATTAAATTGTAAGTTCCAATTTTTGCTTGACGCCTGTGTCTGTTGATTGCTGCTCCTTTTTTTATTATTCATGGGATTCCATATTTCTTCCACAGACGTAACTGTTTATGCAAGTCAAGTGAATCTTCCTTAATGAGCTATAAGTTTTTATTCTAAGCAAGTCATTTATAATAGTAAATTTGCATATCTTGATATTTTGTGAGATGTTATGCCTGTATTGCAGAGGTTGGATAGTTTTGTCTATAAATATTGCTGTCCTAATTGTACAGCATGGTTTTAATTTAATGTTACCGTTCAGTATTTTCTTCTTATAGAAGAGTCCCATGCCCCTTTTTTGTATAACATGTTTTAATAAATGTGATCTGTCACCTTTGTAAATGTTTTCTTAAGCTTGAATGAAAGGAATGCATGTCTAGTACTAGTATTTAATATTTCACTTTTGCCAAAACGATAAGTGCTCAAACAAAAGTACAAATACAAAAGTTGTTGATATATAACTTTATTAAATATATAAAGAAAAAGTGTATCTAGTAATGTGTCTTCTTGAAATATTGAGAACATGCCAGCCTAGCCTAAGAAAACACTAAACTAAAAAGTGATTTTTATAACCCAAGAAATTGATGAATTTGTGGAATTGGGCCCATTTCTTTGGTGCTTAGGTAGTTAGTTCCCATGTTAGTTCGAATTTATCAAACGGTTTTTATTATAACTGATTTTTTTGCAGAATGGTGATCTCTGAAAGTTACAATACAGAATGTACAGGCTGATGGGAAAATTCCAGAACACTCACTTCATAGTAGCAGCAACTGCATGTCCAAAAAGCCTACAGGTAAACATGAAGTTGGTACAGATAAAATGTAGATTATTTTTTTTTCTTAAGTATGAAAGAAATTTCATACTGTTAAGTATTCAATATTAAGTTTCCATTATCTTCCTGTGAGGACTCCTCCTCTCCCTGACTAACTTTAGGTATTCTTTCTGAACCGTTTACTTTGTCCAGCCTCCATCTACTCAGTCCTCATGGAACTGTCATAGCTGATGCTTGCTATCTGAACAAAAAAATGAGCTCACTCTCATTTAAAGCATATTCAGCTAATTTCTGGAGAAGTTAATATTAGTTTACCACACTCCTCAGTCTTCACTAACTTTAAATGGAATATGGTACAAGCAAATTCATTTCTTACTGCTGTTGGTTACACTTACTGAATGCGTGTAAGAACAACCCCAAAGTATTCTGCCTGTCGATTTTCATTTATATGAGTAAACAAATGCCAATTTGTGAGTCTGTTATTTAACTTTGTTATTTATGCACTGGTCAGGATGCTTCTCCAGGCTGCTACTTTAGCTGATTACCATTCAACGCCTAATTTCTGAAGACTCTCTTCCATAGGTTTTATAGGGAGAGAAAGACATAAGCTCCAGAAGACAAAAGTTATGTCCAAAGTTAGACCATGTGGATATCCCAGGAGTACCTCCTGGCACCAGTCACTCTGGCTTTTTTCAAGTGGTACATGAACTGTCTGGTAAAACAGGGAGATGTTGCCCGACATCAACTACACCCATATGCAGGATAAGCTCAAAAAAGCGTGTGCTTGCTACAGCAATTTGTGTGTGTTGTAAGGATGGTGTAACCCACGGGAGCTCTTTAATTCCTCCCTTAAGCCGCTCAGTAACGGTGGGAGTTCACAGCTGGGCTGGGGGGTCCTCTCCCAAGGGCTTCCTTACCGCGTCTCTGCGCACCGAGATGGGTGTGCGGCCTGAGGCGGGCCCCTGGCCTGGGGACAAAAACAGCTGGTCTCTCAAAAGGCGGGAGATTGTGCTCTTCCAGCACGGAACACTTCTGACGGGATACGGTAATTAACGCGGTAATTAATCTCGAATGGCTTCCCCCGTTATGCGGAGTTCTCCGGTGCGTTTCCCGGCTCGTGTCAGGCCGGGAGCGGCTTTGC
>NW_010315352.1:0-1956 GCF_000700745.2 Antrostomus carolinensis
TTTAGTTGTTGCTAAGAAATCAAGGACTTTAAACTTCTCATGTTTGGATAGTATTAGCTAGAAAGACTTGTGTAAGCTGGATAGGAGAATAGCAAGAGTGATGGGCTCAAAACTGGCCAATGGGTAGTCTGTATCATATAACATCATGTTCAGTAAATAAATGAGAGTTGGCTGGAAATTGGGGCATTTGTTCTTCTGGGATTGTGGTTTTGGGAATTCTCTCTTGCTCCAGGATCCCCAGCCAGGAATGAGGCAGGTCTTGGTCAGCGGGTGGTGAGCAACTGCATTGTTTTTGGGGTTTTTTTTTTAATCATTATTGTTTAATTTTATTTCAGCTAAGTTGTTTTAATCTCAACTTCTGAATCTTCTTACCCTTACCCCTCCAATTCTCTCCCTGTTCCCTGGGGCAGGGGCTGGGAGGGTCAGTGAGCAGCTGCGTGGTTTTTACTGGGCTGCCAAATTAAGTCACAAGTTCATAATATGCCCTACTTTTAATTTTGCCTGACGCAAAAGGTAGTCCAAAGCAAATATAACAAGTGTAAATTCCTAAATACATATCCAGACTATTAAAGTCAACCTGTAACTGAAAAATTAAAAGAGTTTCTGAAAGACAGTTACTAAAACTTTAGCCAGACAGAGAGGAATAAAATTTGAGTATATTAAAAAAACCCTAAGAACATGAAAGGACTGTATTTAAATTCACTTTGTTTTTTAAATCTGATTAACAAATCAAATGTATCTTGCTCCCTGTTATTATACATTGATCCCTATCAATAAAGATCTACATGTATTTATGTATATATGTTAAGAGATTATCCAAACTGGTGAAGAACAAATATCATCATTCTGCAACAAGCACCTAGAATTTAACTTAAGCCTGCCAGCCAGAAGAAAACTTAACCAAGTTTAACAGAATATAGAGGTGCTTTTAAGAGTAACTGAGTTATAGAACTATCTAATATATTTTAAGGACCACAGAAAAATAATATTTCTGTGTTTTGTTTAAATCTGAAATTGAAAGACAATAGAAATTTCTCTTAAGGCATTACAAATAGCAGAAGAACACACAAGAGGTTTTGTGTAATTTTGTCTTTTTTTTTTTTTTTTTTTTAAAGGAACCATATATTGATTAGTATTTAAAAGAAAAGCCTGGTAACAAACCAAAAGCTTAAAAAAAAATCTAATTTAAAACAAATTATGAAAAGCCATCCAAACTCTTTTCCGCTCCTTCAAGAAGAAATGAAGTACTAAAGAACTGTCCACAAGGTATTCTTTTGAATACATGTAGGTCAGTTAAATGCGTGACAGGACTACACACATCTACTCAATCACCCAATTCCATCTGCAATTACGCAATACCAAGCAGTTCAGACAGTTTGTACACTGCAGTCTGCTGTTTGAGGAACCAGTTTCCCTGAACTCTTACAAAAATAAGTTAAATTATGAAACATTCACAGATTAGGCTGGACAAAAATAGTACAATTACATGCTACCTCATACAGATATCTTCATCTAAATCAATGTTCCTTATTAAGAGTTCTTTACATTAGAAAAAGGTTGTATGCAAACATATTGACCAACAGCTGTTCAGGTAAAAGACATAATCCAGTAGAATAAAGATTATTTAAAATACAATAAATTTGGCCTGCCATGACACTTCAGTAAGCTTTAGCTCCCTGTGTTTTTCAATAAACCCCTTTTATAATGTCTTAGTATTATAATGTCAAGATTTTGTAAACAGATGATGTTTATTTTGGCAACATTTTTCAGGACTCATAGTGAAAGCAGAAGCATGTGTTGTGGCTGTGAAGTTTTTCATCAAGGCATTTTCCTTTTCTGATTCAAGAGATGAATTTTCCAAGAACAATAGGTGAACCAAATCCAAAGGCAAAAAGAATTTAGTCTGTCACAAGCAAATCACATAATCAGTTCTATAACTGAATAAAAGATCTAAAA
>NW_010315353.1:0-5831 GCF_000700745.2 Antrostomus carolinensis
ACAACAACAACAACAAACAACAAATAAACCCAAAAGATTCCAAGTATCTCAGAATAAACGACCCATCTGTAATGATTTTCCTATCGTGTTTGATGTCGATGAAGACGGGAGGAAGGATTGATCGCTCCCTGGATTTATCATTTTTATTATTATGATTTATTTTGCGGGACGAAGTAAAAGAGAAATCCAGGAGAAGAGGGAATAAAGAAATTTAAAGTGCGGAGAAGAAGCTGAATAAATGTATTTCCCCTGGTCCTCTGTTTAATTTCATTTGTGGCAGGGTGCGTGTTTGATGTCGATGAAGACGGGAGGAAGGATTGATCGCTCCCTGGATTTATCATTTTTATTATTATGATTTATTTTGCGGGACGAAGTAAAAGAGAAATCCAGGAGAAGAGGGAATAAAGAAATTTAAAGTGCGGAGAAGAAGCTGAATAAATGTATTTCCCCTGGTCCTCTGTTTAATTTCATTTGTGGCAGGGTGGTTACCTGAATCCCAAATTCTTTTACTTAGTTAATCTGCTCAGCGCCAGTTTATTCGGCAAACAGTCTCCCTAAATCCTAAATAATTGTCGTTAAGCTGGTCAGGGCCAGGCTATGCCGCCAGCAGCCCCGTGGAAATCCAGAGAGCCAGCAATTCAATTAGGTCACTGAGTTTTAATAAGAGGAGAGGTCACGCTCTGCCCTGTTTGGCCGCGTCTCGGCCGCTCTCCCGGCTCCTCGGCGCGTCCCCATCCAGCTCCTCACTGGGGGATGTGCAAGGACATCGCCTCCACAGCAGGAGAAGTTGGGGAAGTTTTCTAGAGGAGCATCACTCCCTTGTCCTATTGATTGATTCATTCCTGCCATGGGAGAGCAGCCCTGAGGAGAAGGACTTGGGGTGATGATGGAGGAGAAGCTGAACATGAGGCGGCACCGTGCGCTGGCAGCACAGAGGCCAATAACCGTGTCCTGGGCTGCACCCAGAGCAG
This sequence comes from Antrostomus carolinensis, assembly GCF_000700745.2. Classification (NCBI taxonomy): domain Eukaryota; kingdom Metazoa; phylum Chordata; class Aves; order Caprimulgiformes; family Caprimulgidae; genus Antrostomus; species Antrostomus carolinensis. Next base: position 972 of record NW_010315353.1, read on the forward strand.
CGTGGGCAGCAGGTGGAGGGAGGGGATTCTGCCCCTCTGCTCCGCTCTCCTCAGACCCCACCTGCAGTGCTGTGTCCAGTGCTGGGGCCACCAACAGCACAAGGACATGGACCTACTGGAGCCAGTGCAGAGGAGGCCACCAGGATGATGCCAGGGTTGCAGCAGCTCTGCTGTGAGGACAGGCATAGACTCACAGACTGGTTTGGGTTGGAAGGGGCCTCAACGCTCATCCAGTTCCAACCCCCCTGCCATCAGCAGGGACACCTTCCACTAGACCAGGTTGCTCAAAGCCTCATCCAACCTGGCCTTCAACACCTCCAAGGTGGCCTTGAGCAAGTAAATATATATTTTCCTATGACTTTTCAGGATTCTATGGAGAGACCAGCACCAAATGTTTCATTAATAATTGCTGGGGCTGCATTTGGACTGTCAGCTCTGCCCAAGAAGACTCTCCAGATCTGCAATGTTTCCTCAATCCTACCGGCTTCATTGCAAGTAAACAGAACATCCAGCCAAGTCGAAAGGGCTTGTCATGGCCACGTTCCCTTGGAGATGTTGGGATTAATGCCAATTGCCAAGTCATTTTGCAAATGATATTGCTTAGTTTAGCTCTTCAGATGCTCCTTCCTTTTGCAGGAGCAGCCTTGGCTCTGGAGAGAGTTTCAAGCTGGGATTGTGCAGGCAGTAAGTGCAGCCAGAGCCCCAGCTCAGAAGAGGACAGGGGTTTAAAATTTGTTGGAGTAAAACACATCATACAGTCGAGAAAATCATAGAATGACAGGACCATTAAGGTTGGAAAAGGCCCCCAAGATCATCAAGTCCAACCATCAGCCCAACACCACCATGGCCACTAAACCATGGCCTGAAGTGCCATGGCTACATGTGTTTTGAACACTTCCAGGGATGGAGACTCCACCACTGCCCTTGGGCAACCCCTTCCAATGCCTGACCACTCTTTTGGGGGAGGATGGAGGATGGGGGACGGGGAGGAGGAGGTATGTGTGAGCAGGAGGACAGCAGCTCACTCCAAGGATGGGCAGATGAAAGAGGGCAAGGAGCCAAGACCTGGAGGAGGAAGGAAATGGGAGGAGTAAACCAGAATATTAGGAAGCATAACCAGAGCAGGAGGGGAAATGAAGGGTGAACGAGTTCAGCAGCGTCACAGAAGGTTGAACTCGGTCCAACAGGAATGAGGAGGGTGCTCCACTCCAGCTGCTACAAGCTCCAAATCTCATATTTGCAGAGCTGTTCAATGAGAACACATGAAAACACGACTGGAGTCACACTGGCCACCAGTTACGGTTGGAATTCAAAGAGCTATCTAAGGTGACTAAGGTTTCCATTACCAACCCAAACCACAAAGCTCTTCTGGGATCCCTGTCACAACAAATTCAACTGAAAATCCTTGGGAAATATTTTCTAAAGCCCAAGATGTTTTGTTGGAACTGGAAGGAGAAGTAGTTGCTTTAATTTATTTTTAAACTTAGAACAAGCTTTTCTAAACCTGAACTTCAGCAACTTCATCTGTCACTCATGGAAAAGCTATTTTTTTTGCTTTATTTTTATTAAATATCTAACTTTAAGCTCACCGAATGCATCATCCCAAGAGTGGTACCCAAGAGCATCCCTCTACATTCCCAGTTGCCTCTGGGAGGCAACTTGGCCACCAACTTCTGCTCCTCCAGCCCAGCCTCATGGAGGGAAGAACTGGACAAGGTTCTACATCTTCCCAAATTTTCTGACAAATCTCATCATGAATCATAGAATGGTTTGGATTGGAAGGGACCTTAAAGATCATCCAGTTCCACCCCCCCCTGCCATCAGCAGGGACACCTTCCACTAGACCAGGTTGCTCAAAGCCTCATCCAACCTGGCCTTGAACACTTCCAGGGAGGAGCAACCACAACTTCCTTGGGCAACCTAATGGTTGAGTTAAGAACCACAACAAACCATCAAGGAATCTGGTTTTCTCTCAAGCCCTCCCAGTTCATTCCTTGGCTAAAACCAGTGTGATCTCATTGGAGTCAATGAAGCTGAAGTTCTCAGGCTGTAAGAAGAGATGGAGGTAGGACAGAGCTCAGCACCATGCAGAATTTTTTTAAAAAACAACATTATTTTGATTAATTTCTCCCTTTGGCAAATATCCCACAGGCACTCGTTAAAGTTTATGAAGCACCTCGTGGTCCTTGGGTGAGAGGAGCTCATCAAGGTTGATGAGCTGTTATTGTTCCTTATTTGCTGCAACCCCATTTGCTGTCCCCATCAGCATTGACTTTTCCTGTTGATGACCGTTTGGGGACTATGAAAATAGTATTGTTTGATTTGACTTGGAGCCCATGTGGAGTGAGTGATTCCACACCTCTCACTTCCCAAAATGAAAAACATGGAATAAAATCAGCGGTGACGGGCTACGCGATGGATTTATTGAAGCAACGCAATGACCTCTTGGATCAGTGCAAATGTTACCCTGAAACTGTCCACTCAGTGACCTTTTACTGTGTCCTTCCCTCCATCCCTTGAAGATCAGTTACCCTCGATGGAAGATTTTGCAACTGTATGAAGCAAAAAATTGTTCATTTGCTCAATCACGTTGCTGCACCTCATTGGGGAGGGAGCAGAATTGTGTCCTGTGCCATCCCAGAACTGCCTGGATTGGAAAAGCCCTTGAAGATCATCAAGTCCAACCATGAACCCAACACTGACCAGTCCCCAACTAACCCATGTCCCTCAGCACTATGTCTACACGACTCTTCAATCCCTCCAGGGATGGGGACTCCACCACTGCCCTGGGCAACCCCTTCCAATGCCTCAGAACCCTTGCAGCAAAGAAATTCTTCCTCACATCCCATCTCAACTGCCCTGGCCACAACTGGAGCCCATTTCCTCTTGGCCTGTCCCTTGGTCATTGCTTGAACAGACCCACCCCCATCACCTCTCTCCACCCTCCTCCAAGGGACTTGGACAGAGCCACAAGGTCTCCCCTCAGCCTCCTTTTCTCCAGGCTCAACACCCCCAGTTCCCTCAGCCACAAGGGAACTCAGCACACTTGTGCTCCAGACCCTTCCCCAGCTCCGTTGCCCTTCTCTGGACACACTCCAGCACCTCCATGTCCTTCTTGGACTCAGGGGCCCAACACTGAACCCAGCACTCCAGCTGTGGCCTTTTCAGAAGCTTCCTTCTCCACTCCAGAGACTTGGACTTCCCACAAGCAGGACAGGCACTTCTCCAGGCTCCTCTCCCCCAGTCTTTGTCTCCCATCTTTGGTGGGTGGCACAAGGCAGAGGACTTGTTAGGGAGCAGCTCTGGAGGTGCTGCAGCTGAGTACATGATGTGCAAAGCTGCGATCAACCTGAGAAGGATCATCCCCTTCTCCTCATCACATGGGTTTTCCTGGAGTTTAACTTCAGGATTGGCAGTGCTCAGCTATGGCTGCCCAACATCTGCCCAACATCTGCCCTGCCCTCTCCACCCAGGTTTGCACCCGCACATCCCACCACTGCCAGGTCACCCCCATGGACCCACCTCCTGGGACATCTCATGCTGGGTATTTCATCACCACGGAACCATTCATTCCTTTATCTCTTTATTTGTTTATTCCACCCTGGCTTCGGCGAGACCTCCCCTCCATATCTATAAGGAATTATCAAATAAAACACACTTCACATGAAATCAAAGGACCATTTCAACGGCCAGATTTAATAAGACAAAATAAAATCTTGTGGAAACCCACACACAGCTGTGGAAACCCCCAAATAAATCAATTTTCAAGTGGTTGTACCGGAGCCAGGGAACAATTTTTTTTTTCAAATTGCTTTTTTTTTTTTTATTTCTTGTTTTATTTCTTTTCTAATATAACAAACTCCTGCCCAAGGTTGTGCTGCAAATGGGAAAAGAACACATTCATTTTGTCTCTATCAATACACTATTGTAAAGAATAATAATCAGCTCCTCCAACATCACTATCATGGGGTTTTTTACATCTATTCTTCTGGTTCCCCAAAGTAGAAGTCAAGTGGAAGAATTAATTAAGACGAGATTGGATGAGGGTGTGTTGATTGACAATGGATTTCAGACAAGCAAAAGAACATATTCTAAATCAAAGTCGGGTTGTGGCATTGAGGCAACTGATTTCCTTCTGAAGCTCCATAATTTAACCCTCTGTAGGCAGAGACATTGTAGAAGGGGGAGAAAGACCAAGCGAGACACCTCCAGAGAGATGTGGGAGCTGGTGCCAAGTTGCGTTGGGTCACTGGAAGGGTTGGCAAATGCCAGTAGACATCTTGGTGGTTGTCTTTGAGAACTTGAGTCTGAAGAACTAGAGATACTCGATATTTAGAAGGTGGAAAACAGGATTTCTCTCCTTAAAATAGAAAAAAACTAAGGAGGATTAAAGATATTTTGGAGCTGTCAGCTCAACATCAAGTCGTAGAAAAGTCCCGGCGTAATTAATCAAAGAATTTTGAAATATGTGGAATGAGGAGACGAGTAACAACTAATATGGATTTGTTACGAATAAATCATGTCAAGCCAATCTAATTGCATCCTCCAGCAGGGCTGGAGTGCAGAGGAGAAGCTGTGGATGTCATCTGTCTGCGCTCTGCTGAGGTCTCTGCTTCGAGCCCACCAAGGGAACATGGCCAAGAGGAAACCACTACAGGGCAGGTGGGGACTGAGGACTCTACCCAGGGATGAACGTGAAGACTCTCAACCAGAAAGCACGTACCCAGCAACGTCCCTGACTGTGGGGTGGTGAGGGGGATTGGAGCAGGAGTGTGAAACGTGCAGAAACTACAGCCTATTATTATTGTTATTATCACAATTATTATTTCATTTCAATTATTAAATTGGTTTTTATCTCAA
>NW_010315354.1:0-5429 GCF_000700745.2 Antrostomus carolinensis
CTCTTCGAGGAACCCAAGCTGTGCCCCTCTCCCTCCTTCACAAAAACAAGCGATTTTTACAAAAAATCTCAATACTCATAGTAACAGCTCATTGGTGATTCCGTTAATGTTACACACCTCATTAAATAGCCCCAAACATAAGGAGGTTTAAATGACTTTATTGAATTAAAAAATAGCATAGGAAATCACCTATGGTACTTTCATCAAACAATTAATGTAAATAATATACATATAGCGAGAGATTCCTTTTAACAAATCTATTCATAAAACACGCCGGGGTTTTACTTAATGGCTGAAATAACTTAGAGCAGCACAACTCGCTTGCACGCTCGTGAGCTTCCTAATATGTTCCTCTGTGTTTCCCTGAGTGGGGTTTTATTATTTTTTTTTTTTCTCTTTCCTTATCTTTTTTTATATCTGAAGTTCTATTCCCCTCCTCTACTCCATGTATTTGATCATTTTTTCAAGTCCCTTGGCTGAACCAATCTCTTTTCATGCAGAGGATAAAAAGAGAAAAACTTCAAAGTAGGTTCAGGTAATTAACAGCTGAGGGGAATATAATCTAAACCATAGGCCCTGCTTTGCACCCAGGTCTGCTTTCAGAGCCAGCCGGCAAGGGAGTGCCTATTCCCTATAGCATCCAAATCTGCTTCCTCTGAACAGCTTTGCCAGGCCTCCAGTTATCACATCTGCATTTCAAACACCATGTCTCTGGCATTAATTATTAATTAGCCTACAGTCACCCCAGAGGATTTAAGTTCCAGCCTGCACATACTTATTCATTGACCTCTATCTTAGTTTTTGTTGGAAAAAACCCACTAGAATGCTTAATAATTTCCTTTCTCTCAGCCCCTCTGTTCTAGTTTCATGGAGGGGAAACAGTCTATTTTCAGAGATGGAAAATCACAGGGTTCTCTAGAAATTTGTTTAGAGCAAAACGCTATGTCAAGAGTTTGAACAAACCGCTGCCAAAGATTTAAAAAGAATTTGTGCGTTAAGTATTTTTACCTTTGACAAATGAATTTATGGATTTCCCAGAACTTAAGAGCTGGTGGATACAAATACAACGTGGTTTGGCTCTATGTGGAATATCACTTTAAAAATACAAACTGGATTTAATTACTGGGTAGCACACTCACCTGACCAAACTCATGCGAAGGTTTATTTGAAAGCTTGGGGGTTACGCTGCTATTGACACCAGTAGGAATGAAAATAATGCTGTTCCAAGCCACGTTGGTACTTGGGTGTTAAATTTGTGCTCTGTCCTCGGGAATATGGAACTGGAGAAGTGTATTTTGTAACTGTTTTGCCTCATTCCCAAGGTAGCTTGGAAGATGCTCTTTGGCCTTTAAAATAAGTACATATCTTACCCCTGCTTCTTGGCCATTGTGTATCTTGATATTAAGCTTCCAGAGGTAAAAAAATCAGAGTAATCAGGTAGGAACTAGGTTATATGAGTCTCTATTTTGCAATGCTGTGTGAAATTCCAAGAGATTGTTACAGTTGGGATGAGTTTATACTGGATACTGCCTTTTGTTAATGTATTTTAATACCACAATATCCCAAACCCCTGAAGGAGCCCTATTCTATTGCCTCACACAATTATCCATAGATAAAATTCCTTAAATATTGCCAGCATTTCTCATTTTTGTATGTGGTGGGGCTATCTCAAATAATCTTTGAAATATAAAATATTCCTCCACTTTTTTTCCTGAGGAACTGTTTCATCTGTAATCACAAGGTCAGAGTGTTTAACTTCTATGCCAGCCTAGAATTGATTTTTGAAAGCATTTAATCTACGCCTTACACCTTTTGGAGTTTCTGTTTAGTGAAGAATATGGAAAAGAGGTGTGATGCACAAACATACGTAGTTAAACTATGCAAGATAATATGGAAAACTGCATTTTTTTCCAAAACTGCAGCTCAAACAGCCCTAAAATCACCATCCTCATGTGCCTGTGCTTCTGCAAATGGTCACCTGAAAACAGCTGCAGGGACTCAGGCTGTTGATTTCCACCAGGGATCTCTCTCCTTGACTTCCCTGGGAATTGTGGAGACTGGGCTTCTTACTGCTCTTCTGTTATTTTCACATTTCATGAGCAGATCTGGGGAGCGTTCAGCAGTAAATAGTGAATATTTTTGCCTCTGCTTCAACTATTCAGACTCATTCTCAGATACAATATTTACAAATGAACAGCAAAAGCACCTCTCTTTCAGAAGGAAGAGAGGAACAGACAATAATTCACATTTCATTTCCAGAAAGATTATTCTTGTTTGTAAAATAACAGAGTGTATCTCCATGCTGAAGAAGGGAGTAGATCTAGACTGTTGCAATAAGATCCCCAGGACCTTTTTAATCACTTCTACAGTGATACTAATACCAGGAATAACAGTGATAATGATAAAAAAAACCTAGGGTGAAACCAGGGCTGGAATCTGTTCTTCGTAAATGTCAGAACATTTCTGAAATTAAAACTTAGCTGTTAGTGTAGCACTATCCTTAATGAATATGAAAGAGGAATAAGGACTAAATTTCTTCCACAGTGGAGTAGGGTGAGATGTTGTTTTAGAAAACAAATCCCATGGCATCTCGATTTGTGGTGCTGTATCTGGTGTGGTTTTAAAGGATGGCTTAGACTAAGGGCTGCTGGGTTGGGATCTTGCTGGCCTGAGCTCTCTGATGATCTCCTCTCGTTCTTCCTGCTGTTCTCATTTATTGTCTGGGATTACAGGTTTAACCAGGTTCTTGAGATACAGTTCCCCATCCCAAATTGGAATATTCCTGTTACCAGTGTCGTTGCGTTACCCGTTTTTGTGGTTATCATGCCAGGAGTGAGGAAAGCATGAATGTACATACACAGGGGGTTTGGTGTGTTAGGAAGTACTTGCCCCATTCTTGTTATGAGAGATGAATTTCTGTAAAAAGCCTATTTCATGGTTCATTTTATATATATTTGCATTTATAGTTTTCCATTAAAGCTTAAATATTTTACTCCATTGAGAAGACCTAACCCTTAGCAAGTCTGGAAATGCTTTGACCCCTGTTCTTATTATACCTTTTTCTTTTAAAATAATGCAGGCAATATTTTTATGCTGGTGACCAGCATCCACCAAGGACTGAGCTGCATTTTGTATTTTGAACATTTCACACAAACACGTTTTGAATTCAGTTGTAGGTTGCAGATCACTTTTTATTTAGAGAAGCCACATGGGGAATTCTGATTTTAAATTACTTGAAGGGTGATTATAGTAAAACAACATTGATTCCTTGTGTGTTTAAAGTCCATGGACATCTCTTGATAAAGCCCTGGTTGTGGTGTTGACGGTGTCGTGCACACCTGTGCCCTTGTAGGTGGAAAAGTCTTATACAAAGAAGAGTAGGAGAAGATTGCTGTAGATTTTGCTGTGTCAGCAGAAATGGGTTCTTATTGGATTGAGAATCCATGGGGACAGACCTTTCGGTTGACACGAGTGGACACAGTAGTATTGACACTCGGGGAGCTAGGCTGGAGTGAACTGGAGATTTCCTGAGTCTAAGCAAAAGATGGAGTGAGTGATAACAGAATTATTTTGCATAATGTCTGAAATAATCTAAGAAGAATGTTTGCCTCCTTTGTGGCGTAGCATGGTGATGATGCAACCTGACCTCTGAGGTGTGGAGGATGTAGCTGTGCCTGATACGATAAGGGCACTAATAGAGATTATCAGTGAGAACCAATAAATGCCCGTGACAGAGGAGATGGCACAGGTCCTCTGTGTGACAATGGCGAGTGGATGGTGACTTTTGCATATGGTGACCATACCTGAGATGTTGCTGCAGGTGCTGTACGTGCACCAGCAGTGCTGAAGTCCTCCTTGAGCCCTCTGTAAGACCATGTCATGACTCTTCTCCTCAACTTTGCTTTGAGCCATCTCAAGCCTAAAAACCCTGACCGTAATGTCCTCATCCCTCTTGCCGAGCCCAGCCCCGGTGCTTTATCGTGTGGTGTAAAACCCATCGCTCCACCCCAGCACCCAGCTGGATGTGGCCATCCACTGCAGCCTTCCCCTTCTCTTGGCACTGCCTCTGTCTGAAGTTTTAAAAGACTTTATAGAGTTTCCCTTCCCTCACCACCTATGTTTCCCTCTCCCCTTTCCCTCTCCCCTTCCCTCTTCTTTTTTCTCCTGTCTTTTTTATTTTTTTTGTTTTTCTTTTTTCTTCTCCCTTTTTCCTTTTTTTCTTTCCCACTCTTTTTCATTTTTTTTCCCCTGTTTCTTTTCCTGTTTTTTTCTGTTGTGTTTTTTTTTTCTCCCTGTTTTGTTTGTATGTTTGTTTGTCTGTTTCATTTTTTCCCCATTTTTTTCCCTTCTTTTTCTCTGCCCTGGGTTTGATTTTTTTTTCTGTTTCCTTTTTCTTCTTCTTTTTTTTTTTCTCCTATTGTTTATTTTATTTTAGTCCCCTCCATGCATAAATCACTGGGACTTCATTGACTGCCTTTGCTATGGGTTCGAGTTTGTCATGGAAGGGGTTAATGAGGCCAGGCTGACACTTAAGGTAAATTGTCACTGTTTGGGTGACTTTCTATCAGCTGGAATCCTGCCCACTGGTTGCAAAAAATCACATTTGCTGCAATTAAACTCTTCATTGCCAAAATGTGAACAGCATATTTAAAAATTGTTTGTATACATAGAACAGTGCATGCAACCTGAAGAATAAGAATGATCTTTGGGAATTTTTTCCTATTATTATTCTTACTATAAGTTTTAGTTGTAAAACAGAGTGTATGTCTGCACTGTGTAGCTGCTACCACCAAATCACATGTAACACTCAATGGTAATTGTGTTCATAATTATGGAGTTAATTGAATGTCTGTAATAGTAAAAACTGGCATATAAAAAGTCTCCCAAGATTAAATGTTTTAGTTAGGGAAGAATACACTCAGTTGGAATATTTAATAAAAAGCAAGTAGTTCTCATATGCAGGTGAGCTTAAGCTTAATAAAATAATCTCTCAAAATGAATCTTCTCCATGAATTAACACCGCTGTTAACAGTTTAATATTGTAACAACACCGTTTTAGAAAGTACAATTTTGCTTATAGTGTTTGATCTTAAAGGAGTGGTATTGCTCATTTTTTTGTGGTGATGCATTAGGTGTTTTAGTACCACTTTAGGTACTTTCAGGGCTGATTTACAGCTCCCTGATTCCACAGGGGAGTCACAAGCTGTAATACAATACAGAACGTGGACCTGTGTGGCTACTACCTTTGTCCTCTATATTATCAACTGATTTATTTTTGAAGAGGAAAAAATAAGGGTTAGAATTCCCCATTTGTAAGATATTAAATCTGTATATCCAACCATAGGCTGAGACATCCTCCTGAAAATGAGAAAAGGGTCGATAAAAATATATATTGGAGAGCTCTTCTCTTCTCTTCTCTTCTCTTCTCT
>NW_010315355.1:0-23424 GCF_000700745.2 Antrostomus carolinensis
GCCTGTGGCCCCGCCTCGCGCCGGGCTGGTAGCCCAGACGAGAGCCGGCAGCCCCGAAGGCAACCCCTGCCAGCCCATGTAATTTCACAAGCAGGGGTCTCAGCCGCAGCCTTTCCACAGGCCGTGACAAGAGGAAGCATCTGGCAAGGGGAGACGTGGTTCCCTGTGAAGTGGGAAGCGAAAAAGACATTTTACTGAGACACCAGATTAGCTGCTGAGTTTTTCACCTTCCTCATAACATGTGAAAAAAAAAAAATATCTAGAATGGGTATTGCTTTACCTACATTTTAAGAGCAGGATTAGTGGAGGCTGGTTTGGTCCAATGAGAGGAGATAAGGTCAGGTCAGGCCCGAGTGCAACAGGCAACGTAACCTGTGCATTCGGATGACAGGAGAATCTTCAGATCTGACCTACCAGGGCACCTCACCATTTAAGTAGCTCTTCACTTCTAAATGGACTGAAAGATTGAAATGTCTCCTAATTGTGAGAAAGGCCATTTTACAGTGGCCATTCTCTCTGCTACGCTGAAAGCACTGTGTCTTGTTATTACTATTTCTTTCCACTGTAACTAGTTTTTAGTATTCTATCAATTTCTCATAGAAATTTCAGTGTTACTTGTGTTTTCCCTTGTAAATTGTAGCTCCCTCGACTTTCATTCTCGCATTATCCTACTACTGAATATTAGAGCTTCATTCTGCTCTCCAGCCATTCCAAGGAATAATACAAAATCAAAATAATTTCATGATGTATAAGCATAACTTTGTGTATCACATCCCATTTATAGGGTGATACTACATATCTGTACACAGCCATGCCTTTTCTTCTTCTGTTACAAGGTCAACCTTTCGGGTATGGGGTCTCCCATGTTATTTTAGTGTATATAAGCCTCACATTCTTTGACAAGCAGGTTGAAAAGCATCACACCCTAACACTGGCTGCTGCAATAATTCATGCAAATGGATTCTCCTAATTTCTAAAGCCTTCTGATGTGAGAAAAATCCACCAGATTTGGCACTGTGTATATATAGACGTTCCTTTAAAGAGCCATGGTTTTCTCATGCTGTTTATAAACTGCTATCAACCTAATCACTTTTGGTTTCCAAAGGATCCAAAAGCTTATCAATTACCATGTCAATGAATAGCAATCTTAGCCTTGCCAGGAGTGCTGATCACTGATAAGTGATCTTATCCTTCTGCCAGCTGCAGAACAGAATCTGGTAAAGCAACCTTAGTGGATTTTTAAGTTAACAAGAACTATTTTCATCGGGTTCTAATCAAGAAAGTGAATTATGACTGAAAACAATAAGAGGCTCTTATTTGTGATTTTTTGCCTACTTCTGGGCTCCGACTGTGAACCAGCTTTGGCTGCAGCCAGCTGTTACTTCTTCCCACAGGACTGCCCTAAAATACACTGGACAGGAAAGGTCAGAGGTCCCGCAGAACCATATTGGTGCTTCAAGCATTATTCACTACACAGGTGTAAAGCACATAGGATTATATGATGGGACAGCAGAGTAGCTAGGCAGCAAGTCCAGACCCTAGTCTGAGGAAGGTGAAGAATTCAGGAAGAAGGGGAAACTCAGGACACCAGGTAAAAGAATGATAGAAAGTTTGACTGATAACTGCTTTTTAATATATATCTGATTACAACACAATAAGGTGTGTTTACAACAGACACACCGTAACATGCTGATATGGTAAGAAAATACAGAACTTCTAAATTCCTTCCTAACTCGATTTGGTCTTTGTGACTATTCAGATTAATATGTTCAGCTTACTTCATATCTCACTTCCCTCCCTGGAAGTTTTCAAAGCCAGGTTGGATGATGCTTTGAGTAACCTGATCTAGTAGAAGGTGATCCCTTCCAACCCGTACCATTCTATGATTCTATAACAGAAAGGACATTACCTTTTATCATGTCCTCTGTGGATAGATAGAGTGAGAGCCTATGTAGTGACATGACCGGCACATGCATCCATATCCTGTCTCCCATCCCGACGGGGATGGGGCACTACCTTCCCCTTTCCACATTTGTTGTCAAGAGTGAGCTGTAGCAACAGGAACTCTTGACTCCTTGCTGCTGACCCCTGACACTGCTGCTATGCCTCTTCCACTTCTCAGCCTAGGGCATGCAAGGGCAGCCAACAGAAGTGGGACTTAGGCACATTTCTTTCCATTTGTCCTTCTCTCCTCTTTTGCAACACCTGTGAATTCAGCTACAGACAAATTACATACTGCACATTTTATTATAATATCAAAGTAGAGGCACTGTTGGACATGAACAAATTTCAACTCTGGCCTGTGCAATTTCATTTAAATTTTTTTTAAAAGCTTAAAATTATTCAATAACATTAAAAGTATACATTGTCTTGTTGACAAAAACACAGAGGTTGGTTTTGCTGAGAATTTCAAAACTTGACAGTTCCTGGAAGGCAAAAAAAAAAAAAAAACTCTCAGAAAGGTAATAAACACCACAAAAGTGTGCCCTGTGCTTTTTGCTCATTTTGCATATTTTTCTTACCTTCTCAGCAAACAGTCCTTTTTCCAAAAAGCCCTCATACTGCCTTTCACTTAGAAGTATCTAAAAAACAGAAAAGGCATTGAGTTTGCCCTACAGGATTACAAAATACCATCACAAGGTCCTTTCCGTTGTTTTGCCCCCTAGTATCAGTAAATCTTTCTTTGAATCTTTCAGGAGCTGTAATTCTTCTCACAAGTTGCTGACTCCTGTCATTCACAGTTGCTGCTGAACATGCTCACTCAGGCCTTGTGTTTGGCTTTTTAAAGGGGGAACTCTACGAAATAGTCTCTATCAGAATAGCAAAAGACAGGAAAGACTGTCACTTCCCAATATTTTAACATAAAGTAGCTGTGGCTGTTCTGAAAGTCTGATGGAATTTTAACATCTGTGCATGTACAGAAGGGCTTGGAAGTGAATGATTTACTGCTTTTTGGTTATTGACCAAAGCATTACTTTTTCAATAACAATGAAGCCTTTGAATTCTCCAAAAAGCATATATACCACGTATATACATGCACATTTTACATTAGTAAATTGCTTGTGTTTCCCTAGAGGGGAATGTTTTCCTGTCCGAGGAAGGCCGAATCAGAATTTTACATCATACCCCCACAAGTCTCTTCTAAATTCAGAATCCCATCTCTGCAAAGCAAATCCATATTAACAACATTCTTCACTGTAATGCAGTAGCAAATGGATGTATATTTGCAAAATTATTTCACTTGCATAACTACAATGACATAGTTTGTGTTCTTTCTGTACAATAAACATCCGTGAGTCGCTCATTAACAGCAGTGAGCTCGCTTATGTCAGTGATACATAGGCAGCTTTGAAAGAAACTAACATTCTAAGTGGCATGTTTACAGTTTGTTTACAGTACTAGAAAATGTTTTCTTTGCTGATTTCTCAGTAATAAGATACAGGCAGGTAGCATTTTTTCCCCCCGCCCTTTGCATTTATCATGTGGAATTCATTATATTTTAACTTGCTTCTTATGAAAACAATGCACTGCAGCCAGGAACAACTATCTGTTCCACTTCATATACTCTTTGACCTTGTCTTTGTCGCCCTTGATCTTTCTGCAGGGTTTCTTTGGTTTCTGAATACACAAGGCAAAAGTCTGACCTCAGTGAGGTCAAGAGAAAAACCCTTACTGATCTCCCCAAGCTCTGGAGCTCCTCCTCTGTGACCACACTGGGAATCACTTGATTGTCTTCTTGAGCTTTTATGACTTCTAGCAGTGTAAAAAGAGTCAAAACACATGGCGGCATCTTGGGAATATATGAAATGCATAAATTCATAAACATTGACACTTAGTATTATGGTCCTAAACAGTTGACCACTGTGTGAAACCTTTCTTTGCAAAAAGCTTGCTTTGTTCATGTCTTCAGTACCCGTGTTTTATACTTGTAGCCTGCAGGTTAGAGTGATATTTGCTTCTTTTTTTTGTACTGTTTTCATTTGGTGTAAGACATTTTGTAACAGCTCATGTTGCTCTCACATCTCTTAATATGTACAGTACAGTACATTCGCTTTCCCTTCAGTGATCTGATATAACCTTTTACTTGGTAAAGGAGGTATATGCTGCAAGGTATCCTTTCCTGAAAGATTTGATATATTCATCTTTTATTTGGGTTTTGGTGATACTTCCATTTTGTAAGCTCAGAGTATCTTCACTAGTTGTTTCCAAGGTAAAAGCTAACCATTATTAGATCCTTTAGGCTTGCAAATTAACAGTTAACAAGTTTTTAAATTTCCATTTATATTCAGTGTTTTACATTCATTTCCCAGATTGAAATTAAAACTACTTTTGAAGAAAATAATGAAAGGGTTGCTGGATAATACATTAACTGTCCACTCTAAAAAAAAAATTTGTAAAATATTCAGTGATCACTAGCAATTTAGGAAATTAGGATTTTTTTTTTTCTTTGCATCATTGTTGATCCCTCTATCAGTAAGCTCAGTTTGGTCTCACCAGTTCATCTAGACCCAATGAGCTTGGTGAGAAGACTGAGCCAGACTGCTGCCTCCTGTTCACTGTTTCTTTATCCCTGAGCTCCAGCCAGTAGTGTTTTAAAGCATGATTTGGAGAGCTCAAGTCTTGATGCCTGTCTGTTGAGATGGTGTGCATTTCACTCCTTCCCACCAGGGACCAGCGGCACTGGTGCCAGGCGAGAGCAGGGGTATTAGCTGGAGCCAAGGACAGCTGAGGAGGCTGAGCTGGACTTCATTTCTTGAGCAAGTCTGGCATCGGGCCCTCACAGGTCCCACCATTGTTTCTTCAGCAGGCTGCTGCCAGGCCGTGGGGCTGCGCCACAGAAGAGCTGTGAGACCTAAGCGGGCTGCTTTGGCACGCGGCCCCAGTACAAAATACCTGCTGGTGGGCTCTGCGGTGCCTGGCTGAGAGTGATCGTGCATGGCACCTAGAAGTCCTGTCTCTACAAATGCTAAACAGTGCCAATTCCAGACACATCAGTTAATTTTCAAATGTCATCAGTCTTGTCATGCACAGGGTACTTTTTGTGCCACAGTACACAGTCAATATCCTGGAAATGACTGAGCCAAATTTTCACTACCCATACAAACATGCCCTTTTAGTTGATCAGTTCTTTGTGTAAACCTGGGAGACTGCCAGGCCTTGGAGAAGTTCCTCTGACAGCTCAGCTGTTGGTGCTGAACTCTCATTAGGCTGTTTATATATAGTCTTTTACTTTAAATTCACACGAAAGGCTACTGAAATATGCATTATGCAGTATTATTTACCAGAATGTATTTGTCCTTTTTATGTAAACTCTAAATTATTCAGTAAGTCTATTCTTTTCTCAGAGATACTGTTGATTTCAGGTCAGGTATAATAACAAATATTTATTGTTTAGTTTAGTATGAAATGTTAGATGATATGTACATAAATATGTAGACTCCACATCACATAATGAATAATTTATTCATACTTCGAACTTTCATATATATTTTCCATATCATATTTAAAAGGGTTACACCCTTTATAGGTGTCCCTAACAAATTTATCTGAGGTATAATGCAATTGCTTTACCATTCCTTTCATGTTTATATCAAATATTTGTATGTACATGTTTCCAAATTCAGCATATGTCCACAAATCTATTGCAAACAGATGTTTATCTCCGGGGAGATCTTATAGCAGCCTTCCAATACCTGAAGGGGGCCTACAAGAAAGCTGGGGAAGGACTTTTCATAAGGGCAATTAATGACAAAACTAGGGGAAATGGGTTTAGACTGAAAAAGGGTAGGTTTAGATTAGATATTAGGAAGAAATTCTTCACTGTGAGGGTGGTCAGACACTGGAACAGGTTGCCCAGAGAAGCTGTGGCTGCCCCCTCCCTGGAAGTGTTTAAGGCCAGGCTGAATGAGGCTTTGAGCAACCTGGTCTAGTGGAAGATGTCCCTGCTGATGGCAGGGGGGATTGGAACTAGATGGTCTTTAAGGTCCCTTCCAATCCTAACCATTCTATGATTCTATAACTACTTATATTTAGAGCTTTAAAATGGCTTAAGATGCTCAAGGGCTAGCCTGAAAAAGCAAAAGTTATTTTATGCTATTTTTCAACCTTTTACCTATTTAAGGTTCTTTATGGTTAGCTTTTAACTTCAAAGGAAGGTGGTGTGAGCTTGTGACAGAGAACTGGTTATTAACCCATATATATACACAGATTTAAGCAGATGGCCATTCAAGAAAAATATGAAACACACCAGCTTGTTGTTCTCTCGTATTGCAGCGTGACTCAAATATAAACCATTTTCCCCTCAAATATGCACACCCCCTCTTATCTCATAGCCCTTTTGTGAGGTAGTCTTATGTTTTGTTATTTTGCCAGCACTTTCAGTGGTATACAGTGAAAGCTCATGAGTTGTTTCTTTTTCTGCTTGCTCCATTTCAGTGACGGAGACACATTCCTTTGCTTAGGCATCTGTGTACACATATGCAGGGTGCATCACCAATTAGGCATACTTGCTTTTAAAAATATCAATATTACCTTTTTTTATATTCTTTTATTCCCCAAAATAAAGAAGAGAAAGCAAGAGCAACCAAATTAACCATCTTTGTGTTACTGAAAATTCCTTCCACCATTTGATGGCATACTCATAGCTCTGTAGAAACATAAAAAACCAAAGGAGCTCAGACTAATAAAACACTAATATTTCATCCTGGTGGTAGATTCACAGTTGACTGCTCTATGCTGAGTAGAAGATGGCATTGCAGTTACTCATTTTGAGTGGAACTAACCACACTTAACAAGGCTTGAGCTATTAAACTTACCATCTTTCTCATCACTTGATCACCTCTATGTCATCTGTTTTTCTTTAACTGGTAATAAAGTGTTTGTGTTCTTATAGGAATGGTATTGAAACATTTTACAAATAACAACTTGCAATTTTTTTCACAGGATCTAAAATTTACACATCCACATTTTAAGACTTACTAAAGGGCGGTAGGTTGCCTGTCAGTACCAAACTTCACCTGTATGCAACTAAAGAAAATAACTTTTTTACTAGATTTTTAAAACTAAGAACACACAATTTCCTTGTTTAAATTTTGCTGTGAATGTAAAGTGTCACTGTGTTCTATGAAGACTGTGTCTTCCCTGAAGCAGCATGTGGTTTTGTGATGTAAACTGTTTGATCTGCCCAAGACCAGTAATGCTTTCTCGTGACTCTTCCTCCACCACATATTGTACACTCCACCTCAATGGACCTATTTTATTTACTGCTGAGTCAATATTTACCACTTTGCTACTGCCTGCAGTAGTTTTAATCCCTATCTGAACAACTGAATGGTACCAGGAGCTTTTTAAAGCATTTAGGCCTTAATCCTGTCATATTAAATGAGTTTCTAGTGAAAGTTAAGGGTGCTCAACACCCCAAAGCACTAAAATGAATGTCTGATTGCAGAAACCATGCCTAACAGAGCAGCTATATGAAATATCATGGTTTTTTCCACTTCAAGTTTGATTCTTCTTGTAGCATAACATTATTTGTTTGTACTTGAATTTTAATATTTCATTGCCGAGACTCATCAGAAAATATTTTTGCCGTATAAAACACTTCATTTCACAGATGAGAGTTGGCACAGACAATAGCAGGATTTCCTTGTCTGTCCTAGCTCCCATTAGCAGGTGGAATTACAAAGGTGCATGTAAATGTAATGTGTAGGGGAGAAAAGAGACTATGTAGAATAAGGATGCCAGAGAATTATCTCAGGTATTTTGATTAGATAAATGCCTATCTGATGTTGCTGATAATCACACATTGATAGCTGTTTGGTGGAGAAGGCAGCAGCATCACTGAAAGCGGGAAAATATGCTGTCAGGTTTACTGGGACAGGCGGCAGAGGCAGCTGCTTGTGTGGCAGCTTTTGCAGGAATGACAGCAGGGAGGGTTTTCCTGGCATATACAGGTAGTGGATGAGAAGGAAGCTGGTCATATTTTATTTGCCTACGCCTTGGTTATTACTGTTTATTGCTTGTATTGCAATAGTCCTGTAGGACTTGACTGGGCATTGGGGAAATACTGCATGAGACAGGGCATGTATAAAATCTGGAGGGTGCATTTTCCACAGTGTTGTTCTAAAGCTATGGAGCAAGTGGCAGGATATTTTATATTTATATGTGAACAGAAGGGATCCTGTTGTACCAGAAGCACACACCTGAGAAAGAATCAAATTGAAGAGAGAGACATTAAATAACATCAGCCACTGAGAAACAGGTGTCCTGCTCTGCTTTGATGCACTAAATCACTTTGTATATACAGACTCAGATCCAGGCAAGATATTTTCAGTCTTTTTTTCCACATTAGGTATTTTTTTTTTTTTTTTGTAACCAGCTTACTCCATTAGGTTTGTAGGCAATTATTTAAAAACACAAAATCTGCTTGAACCACACAGATATTAAAATGCCAAAAGGGCAAATAAAAAAGAGCTGTTCAATAAATACACTTAGCTCACATTAAAAATTGTAAGTCATTGGGGTAGACTGCTGTATTGTAGAGATGATGCACTTAAACATTTTGGAGGAAGAGAAATAAATTTATCATCTTTTGCAATTCCAGTGTCTTAATCTGTACGTTAACTGCTGAATTTCCATTGCAAAGGCCACTGCGATTCACTAGCATGGATAAATAAAATGTAGTGCTTTGTTAATACCAATGTCTTTGTTTGAAATTTACATCAAGTATATTAATTTTATTTTTTCAGGGGGACTTTGCAAAGAAACAGGCATCAAATACAGTTAGAAGGCAAAAGAGAAGTCTGATGTGCATTCTGTGTTTGCTTTTACAGCTTACTGTCTTATAAAAATAGAAAGACTCAGCCTTGCCTCAGGAAGAGAGAAATAAGATTGATAGTAATCAGATATAATCTATAATAGGTTCTGTGTTTAAATATACAGTCTGGAGAGGAAAATAACTAAAATAAACAAATAAATAAATAATAATAACTTAAAAGCCTAAAACTGGCAGTTCAGTTTAGGAAATTGTTTCCTGCTCTTGACTTCCATGTAAGCATTAAACAGTTCCGCTTACCTTTTTGGGAGTATGTATGTGCATATGTGTGCATCCACACATGTGTGTTTTTGTGTGTGAGAAAGATACTGTGAATCATCACTAATGCATGCTACTTGTCATGTTTTCAGAATGCATAGCAATCAGCAGTGATTACTTGAAATATAAGGAGATATGAATCTTTAATTATTTCATTGCTAGATGATTCAACCAAAGTTGCATAGTTTTACAACAGTCATCTTCAGTAATGTACAAAACTGTAAGCAAAAGAACACTCAAAAAAACCCCCAAAAACCTCTAGAATTCTAACAAAGCAATGGACCCATTTTACAAAGGATATAGATATTTCTGGGGGAGGGGAAATGAAGTGCTCATATTTCATATTTTGTAACTTACATGTTAATTCTAAACTGATTTTAGGTATGAAAGCTTTGAATTTATGGTGTTCCAACTTAAATGTTAGCACTGCATTCTTTTTTGTGAAGATAGGTTGCATAAAGAACACAAATGCATTTTAGGTTTGGGAAACAGTAATGGTTATAAGCCCACTTTGCATAATACCGTATTAAATAAAATAATCTAATTTCAAGAAATTTCCTTAAAATAAAAGAAGGAAAAATCAGCAGGTTTTCTGTACAATTGAATAATGGCCACTGGTCAGAAGACAGGAATGAAAATGGAAATTAAAGTACAATGCAAATCATGCACTAAATGTATCAGCTTCTAATTTCATCAGTTTTGGAGAAAGCTAATGAGAAAAATGTCTACAAATAATTTCATTCCTTCCTAAGGCAAGTGATCTAAGTTTCAGTCAAGTGTGGATTTCATTTACTGATTAGGAGGAACTGAGAGAGGGACCTGGGAATTTTCCAAGTTCTTTTGTAGATCATAAATATATATATATGTAAATTTTATGTAAATCAGATAAGAGACATCTGACTTGGGGTGTCAGGTTGACAAATACTGACGTATATAAATGTTGGTGAAGCACCTTACGAGGCAGTATGCCTTTGAGCCCACCAATGGAGCGAGAAGCTCACCAGTGCCTTCTAAAGATGGTATTTATCGCCTGGCTGTTGCAAATATTTGGCAAAAACCCCATTAGGGGACTATCACAAGGCACAGTGGACAGAAAGAAATTAACTGAGTACAGAGAGCCGTATGCCCCTTCTCTTCCATTACCACTGTTAAGTGAAGCATGTGAGCTCTTGGCCTAAGATGTCTGGGCTGCTAAATTTATTCACAGGTGCCATTATTAAGACAGAAGGCTTTTTTTAAACATACTTTCCCGTGCTTTGCTGGCAGGCTCCACTGTGGCAGCAGTCAGCAGCATAAATCTGCCTGCTGCTCATACGCAGCTCCCTTTGTTGCTGCTTTCAGTCTTCTGAGAAATGGGCTGTAGCAATGGGAAAATCAGGGGATATATACAGATTGTTATAAACTAGATTACTTTACAGTTACCGCATTAAAAACTGCCTACGCTTCTCTACCTCTACATAAAGGAGTTTATTCAGTGCAGTGCATATGCTGAGCACTGGTGGTGTGAATGCATGTTCTCAGTAATTTAAAGTACTCACCCGTACACCTTTCTGACTTTGCAGTGTACACATCAAACAACCAAAATTTCTGTTGCACTCTAGTAAACAAGCTGTGTGCAAACCAAGGTAATCTGAAGGTAAACCCTTTACAAGCTATCTATGAACTTGTCACCTTTGTTCATATCACCACAGACTTTTAAAGAAAGAGGCTGTTTTATTTTACCTCTGAAAAGGGCACACAAAATTTACATACTACAACTATATTCCTTTTCTCTGTTTCATAACTTCAGGTGGCAGCACCATAACAAAGACCTCTGCTGCACACGATCACACAGATACACAGCAGCAAAATCAGTGTCAGACGCAGCTCAAACCACAGATGACTCTAAAACCTGCAGCTTTGCATAATATTGTGCAGCCATAAACTGCGCTAATTGCAATAGTTGTGTTGCTTGGCTGTTAAGGGGTTTTTCTTTCAGCATTGCATAGACATAGTGCTGTTGCTTTTTTGAGGTTTTTTTTTTCAATGTGAATGTCACCTTAGCTAGCCTTGAACACGCAGGAGGTTTATTCCTTCCAGCCTATTTCCCACTCCTCACTGAAATGCACACTGATTTTTCTTACTGATTTCAGTGGAAGAGCACTGAGACATCTTTTCCTATTACCTCACATCAGTTTTCACTCTGTGGGCCATGGTGTTGTAGCATGGGACTTTTAATTCCTCTGTACTCCAGATTATACTTGTAATGGGAAATGGTAGGGTGTGATTGTTTTAGGTCTGTTCAGTAAGGTGCTTACAAGTCCTCACATAACAAGTCTATATATGCACAAAATTAGTACTATGAATAAAAAATACAGCTTCCTGTATTACTTCTATTCTTTGGATTTTCTTTTTTCCACAACACTTTCAGCGTTTACAAGGGGGATATGGGGATGTTTCAAGCTTCTTAAGGAAGCAGACCCATAGCCGGGCTCACAGTTCAAATGTGACTGAACACACAACAGCAGATGGGAGAGACTCCATGGATGTGACCTACAGAGGACAAGCTGTTGGGTTCCCAGCCTGCTCCATAGCTGTGTGTGGAGGCTGGAGCACCAGGGCTGGTTCAGCCTGGACAAGGGAGGCTTGGGGGCACCTAACAGCAGCCGCAGTGCCTACGAGGGGCCGTGCAGGATTAGGGCTCTTTCAGAGGGACACAGGGGACAGGCCAGGGACAGAATAGGCTGGGATGTGCTGTAAGGAAACCTTTCCCCAGGAGGACAGGCGAGGGATGGGTGGCACAGGCTGCCCGGGGGCTGTGCAGGCTCCCTCCTTCCCTCCATCTCTCCCTCCCTGAGCAGCCTGGTCTGGTCCCCTGGCCAACCCTGCTGGGAGCAGTGCCTCACACCAGGTACCTCCTGAGCTCCTTCCTCACCTGGATTATTTTATGGTACTGTAGTCCTTTGAGTTTAGTCCTTGCTCTCTCTTAATGACAGTGAGCCTATCCTTGACATTAACAGAAAAATATTTAACCTTGCA
The DNA here is from genome assembly GCF_000700745.2 of Antrostomus carolinensis. NCBI lineage: Eukaryota > Metazoa > Chordata > Aves > Caprimulgiformes > Caprimulgidae > Antrostomus > Antrostomus carolinensis. Next base: position 12,110 of record NW_010315355.1, read on the forward strand.
ATTTTATATTACAATATTTTGTATTACAAGCATTTTCAATATTAACCATCTTGTGCCAAGGAACCCTTTCCAGAGCGTGTTTGATGAAGCAGATCCCTAAGAGGCACTTCTTTCTCCCTCCTGCTTGCTGCAGCTGCTGACTCCTTTTTCCATGTGAGAGCTGGTAGAAAGAGATTTCTACACTTGTTCCACTTTATGTTTACTTTGCTGCTACATGTTCTTTGTATCTCCTACTAAAGAAAAGGGGAAATGTCAGCTTTTTCCTGAAAGTTTGTCATTCAAAAGCTTATGTTTCACAGGGATATGAGCAATTTCCTGAGCAACAATAGCCCCTTGAGCCTACCAAGTGCTGCTGTGTGTGTAAATAGAATCTTGAAGCTTTAGCATCCTGGAACTCCAGACATTTTACTTTCCTTTGCATTTAAATTGAGGTCACTTACGCTTTTTGCTGTCTTGGTTAAAGAAATATTTCTGGCTACTACTTCATACTAATTAACAGTTCTCCTGAGGATTATCTATATTTTAAGGCACTGTTCTGAAGTTCAGCAGAGCCGAGCTTGGATACTTTGTCGAAGGCTAAACCTTGGAAAATCTGTTTGCTCTTTTATCATACTTTCCAGTAAACAGTTCAGTGGATAATATGTAATGGTAATGTATGTTTCTCATATAACTCCTTAATCCTCCACTATTTGTTTAAAATCCTGATCACTTAAAATGAACTATTAGTAGGTAAATAAATTTTCATATTTTATGTTTGACAAATATAGATTTATGGTGTGCTGTGACAAGACTTGTTATTAGAGTCTCTGATAATGTATTTTCAGGCTATAGACACAACATTATAACATGATCTTTGCCAGAATGTACTTTACAGCTTGGCTTCTGCATGCCCATTCAGCCACTTTACTATTTTTTACAAGTTTCATACATCTGACATTTTTTTGCCTGCTATAATACCTGCGCTGACATAATTTTATTAGCTTAAGTAGTGAGTCATCAATGATATATACCTCTGAATTAAACTGGTAATAAAGGGCTCAGTGTGTACTTCCCTGGCAGCCTTACTGGGCTGACCTTAACGAGTTTCTGCAATGTCTCATCTTTTGCTGTGATTGCTGCAAATTTATTCCTCATTATTTTTGATGCTGGATAATATAAGAAAGTGACTTAGCTTGTAAAAGCCTATCATTTTCAAATGCAGTTGTCAAATACTTTTGAAAGCATTCATCTTATTAGATGCCACATCAATCTTTATTTCTCTCTTTACACCCTATAATTGAATCATAGAGTAGTATCTGGGGGAAAAAAAAAACCCAGTCACTGTATTTTGGGAGGCACGCCTGTTTATTTCTCTTTTCCTATGGATATTGTGAATTTCTAATTTGCTTCTACCACAAAGACTGTCTCAAAAGGAATGTCATATATTTGATTACCACCAAGCACCACAGTCAGAATCTGCCATTCTCTTTTCTTAGATGCGATAACTAATAGGATCTTCTGTTCTTACTAATTACTCATAGTGTAAAACCATGTTTACACTGTGCTTTAAGCCACTTTCTCATGACTAGAGAAATGCTTCTGGGATGAGGAATCCCTAGACAGTTACTTGGTATTCCTTAGGTCCACAGCCAGTTTTATTCTGCTGCTAAAGATGTACTGATATACTGTTTCTTTTGTTTCTTTTTCTTTTGCAAAATGTTTACATCTTTCTGCAGCTGTCGCAGGATTTTTCAGGTGCTGGACATTGTTAGCAGCTGTGCATACTCCCTGTTTTTGCTTTAGACTCTCTTCTGAGTCTTCCAGCTTTCCAAGCTCCTCTTCTGGAGAGCAGTCTACTTGTTGTAGCTGTATCTTTTCTCTCTAATATTTTATGTCTAGACAATTTCTTTATTCTACCTAACACACCTAGAGAGCTTGATAAAGGTTAGTGTGTACCTTCTACCTGTCTTTTTCACCCTTTGTATTCTTGATTTCAATTACTATGTTATCAAATAAGTATGATTAAGATAAATATGAGGAATATGATAAAGTGTGTCTGAATCATTATTTTAAGTTAAGTCAAAAAATTCCTTAGAGAATTCTCCTCCCTTCTGCAGTCTGCTGTGAAATCTGCATTTTTTTCAAAAGTAGCTTTTCTTAGGAATGCAGTTATCCTTCAGCTAACTGCCTGCAAAATCTCACTACTCACCTTCTCATCCTGATTTGCAAAAAAACTCCAGCAGTATTAAAGAAAATCAGTAGTTTCTAAGAGTCTCCTGTCTCCTTGGATCCAGCTTGTTAAAAGCCTTGTTACCTTTTCCCCAGGATTTCACAACACTGTGAGTCAGTTTCAAGCCTTCTAAATTTTTTTTCCCCTCATCCCAAAACTCCTCTTGGAGGACCCCACTGCTGTTAGTGAATAGTGGTTGGGATTCCTCAGAGGTGGAAAGCTGAATTAGGATGTAGATCAGGAAAGGCTTAATGGTATTTTATTCAAATAGGAAGGTGGTGCATGAAGGCCACTGCAAGCCTTCCCAAAATCTATGCAGGTGACAGAGCCTATGACAGCTCTGTGACAGCCTACACATGCTCTTCTCAGACTGGTTTTAAGCTAGTTTGAGATAGTGGCTTTTCAGACTATGTCAAATGACTAGCACAGGGCAAAATCAGGTTTTGGATTTGGAAAGAAAATTATGCCAGTAGGCTCTTTGGGATTCACTGCTCTCACTGATTTCAAAGCTGGCTCCGATTCTTCTGACAATACACTTGTGACTGGAGCTTCTGCCCAAACGCCATGAGTGACCATTCTCCCTCTTACTGGACAATACTATAAAATGCAAATACATAGTTTCAATTCACAGCCAGGGTGTACCTTAAGCAGGGAGCTACCTTATAATAACAACATAGCCTCCTGCCTCTTATGTCCTTATGCTATTTTCAGTGATTTTGCTGGCCTGGCATCTCCAGTGCTATATAAAGTAGCCTTTGCCTCCTTCTCCGTCTTCCACATCCCTCCTATGCAGCCTCATGACTAAAATAATGTATATTATGTGCCTGCAGGAACATATTTGGTGCCCACATGGGGCCAGTCCTGTTTAGGTGTGTAAGCACACCCTATAACTCCATTTAACCTTCGCACAGCTTGCTGTCCTTGCAGAGACAACGTCAGGGAGAAACAGTCCCAGCATCCTCTTAAGAAAATCCCTGTTGTGGCTTGTTACAAGTCCAGGGGGGTTTTGTACACTGCCAGAAGTCAGGCTGAGGTTGCAGATGAAAAATAATACAGATGTCATCCTTGTCTGGGGACTGTCCTAGAAAGTGTATTGGAGGACCATTATGTCTACAGTACATCAAGGCTTCTAGCGACATAATTACTTTAAGCATTGATCTTGCCTACTACGTTATCTATCAAGCAGATGGTAGAGCTGCAGTAACACAAAATTATCTGCACTACCACAACTCTTTACTGTGCACAGCCACTCTATGGAACTATGTGTTTAGATCATTTAGCCTTGTTCAAAGTCTTCCCTAGAAGTTAAAACTTCTTGGGAAAAGAGATTCAGTCCAGCCTAAGGAAAATAATTTGGCTGGGGTCTGGCAAAGCATCCAAATTAGGCTATTAAAAAGGAAACTGACTGCTCAGCAAAATAGAAAGATTTCTAAAATAAGGAAGATAGATAGTTTATTATTACTCCCTCTAATTTGCTAACAGTACTTTTTATTATGTAAACAACTCTTTGTAGTGGAAACAAACCCATGAACTTTAACTTCCCTAAATGGCTAACATCACTGACAATATTGTTGGGATGGTGAAGGATCAACGAGCATATTGCCAGAGTAAGCAAAATGATCAGAAGCAAAGCAAAACCAGACTTACAAAATGAAAGATGTTTCAGCAGAGATAACTAAGGGGGACATTATTACATCATGCATCACTATTAACATTTTGTCCAAAAATTATCTTAGTTGTTCATATGCATCCATTTAACAATTCAGGATTAACCATAGAATAAATACAAAAATATGGCTGTGAAGAGATGCAGTGTGTCTCAACATGGAAGGCGGGGACAAGAAACAATACTTAGTACAAGCAGATTTGGGATGTCTACACTGTTAAATACAGAATGAGAGGACCCATTTGCCCTGTGACAGTGAGCAGGAAGCATCCAAGAAAGGTCCTGTCCAGGACCAGGTGGCATCCTGAATCATTCCTCTTAATGCACTTGCCAGGACTTGCTAGCACAGAAGAGAAAATTATCTGCTGTGCTGTATGCTTTGCTGTCTAAGGCAAAGTTTTGTTCAAAGTTCCTTGTGCTGGAAATACCTGTCTCATAAATTTCTTTCCATGCCACATACTATTTTCTCCTCTCTTACTACACAAGATGAATTTCTGGTTCTGTATTTGCCCCTCTTATATTTTACTGTGGTCAAACTACAGTCTAGTCCTACAGTAGAGTGTATCCAAATATGCTCTTTAATACTAGTTAAGGGTTGGGGCTATAAATCCAGAACAGCTGTCCTGCATGAATACTGCTTTGGAAGAAGAGAGCTTTTCTGGCTTGCTGTGTGCTTTCACATCTGTCGATAATTTTCTGAAGCAGTCTAGAGATGAAACTGTGAGATGCTCACATTTTACAGACTGCTAAGTGTTATTTTCTTGTTCTTTACAAGAATTTCCAACTGAATCTCCTGTGCTATTGCTGTAGCTTGAGGCTTTTACTCAATTCAATGTAAACTTGTCTGGGACACTGTGTTTACAGAACTAGAAAAACTTATCCTATGGAATGTATTGTGAATCTATTTGTTCTCTGAAACTGCCCAAACTAAGCAATGGCAAGATGCTGCTAAGCTTGTGAGCATGAGTAAAGTTGCCCTGACATTTCCCCTCTGCTTTGTTGCATTTTGCAAATGACCAAAACCTCTTGGGTTGAAAGAGAGACGTACTTCTCCTTTTTGGAGGTGCATTCTTGTAGCCAAGAATGAATCACACTGGTCATCTCAGTTAGTTGCATGTACCATTCTGATAGAAGGAACAGTGAACAAGCTGAATGTTACATTGCAAGACAGCTACAGTCTGGACTTCTTTAATCCTCAGAACTTTTTACTTGTTTGTTAAGACCAAAAGTTATTGTAAGAGGCGAGTTAAAGAAGAGGGAGTAGTTTGTACACGTATGGAACCTGCCTCTTTGACCACCTAGGGTAGGGCATACTGTTACTGACACTGGAGCAGGAAACACTAACACATACTGTAATTATGATGTTTGACCAGATTCCCAACACAGGTTTGTGAAACATACTCAGGTGATATTTTTGTTATGACTTTGAAAAGACTTGCTGAAATGCAAAGCTTCTAAAGTGAATGGAAAAAGGGCTTCTGACATCACAGAGTGCCCTGTAAAAATACAGCTGAACAGAACATTGACTTCCAGAGGCCTTTAAAAAAAGCTCACAGTTAAAGGCTTCAGTCAGTACTCCTTAACCTGTCCACTCACAATCTTTTCTCTCCTTGTGACATGTCATCCCTGCATCAGCAGTATAAGCTGATACAAGTGAATTCTCCATAGATGCTTGTCAGCTTCCCAGAGATAACTAATGAACAGGACTCCACTGGGTAGCCTGAAAACAAAAACTGTCTAGTGTAGCTCTAAAACTACATAGTTGTGGAGGACACATTGACCTTCAGTATTTTAGCAGATACCATTTCAAAGGCTGCCTGCTGCTTATTTTAATCTCTCCATCACTGAATTTGACCTATTTTGTTTTGCACCCGCTCTTTGTATTTTCAGCTGCATTTTACAGATACCAAATGACACACACAGTGTACCAAGATTATATGATCTATACTTGTATCTATACAGTGCAGGTTTTTATTTTTGAACCTGATTTTGGGCAAGGATTTTCAAATTAGCATGAAGTTCTCAGTTACCTATTACTGTAACGTGCTTCAGGTCATCAGAGTTGCAATCAGTCTGCAATTACAGGTTTAGTGATTAGAATTACCTCTGTTATTAGCCCAGTATCATGAGTGAGGCCATGATGCACTCAGAAGCCTTGTTACCAAACTGTCTGATCAGTGCTGAAAAGACTGTCTGAAAATGTGTTTACACTTTACAAATGTTCACTGTTTTCTAAATTAAAAGAAGTCAATACAAGCAAATGATCTGTGACATTATGTATTTAATTTACCTCAGATGTTTGGTCTAAGCTGTTTCAAAAAGGGAGATGCCACTTGCATGTAACCTCATAAAATACCTTTATGAAATTCCATGTGAGTTTCTTATGCAATATGTGAGCTCCACTTGCAACAGATAAAACCAAAGGCAACTGAGAAGGCAGTCAGTTTTTACAAACATAAAACCAATCAGATTCATGAGCCCACTTTGGCAACTGAAATAGCACAGATTATGATCTCTTCCACATCTTTTGCAACTAACCACTAACAACAAAACAAAGAATTAAGTACACAGAGATTTGCTAAATCACGGAAACACAGCACCATGTGATGTGGCACGCTGTCAGGGAGCACAGCCCGAGTAGCAGGCTGGTGTGTTGCTTGACAGCACACTGAGGCATGGACAACAGGAATGCTGCAGCAGCAGCAGAGCAACAGGAAAGGAAAAGTGGTAGCTCAGAAAAGGAAGGGTGACAGAAAAAACCACAAGTGAAGCTGCCACAAAGAGTTATTTTTAGCTGTCAATACTTGGATATATTGCCATTTGCCCTTCCAGCAGATTATGACTGTACCTTGCATGGGGCTGGCCCACACTGAGAGAGAGACTGGGGACTGAGGCCAGCAGCACACACCCAGGAAAGCAGTATTTTTTTCCCAGCGTTTGCATTTTTACTGGTCTTTTACTTTTTTACTGGCATTAGAGATCTGAATGGAAAGACGGACTTTTTTCTCCTCATCATTCCTCTTTCCAGCACGCTTAAACCAGCACTAATGCCTGGCTAGCCACAGGGTAAACTGAGCTGGTCTACCTGAGAATAAACAAGAGAAAGAAACTTGCAGGGTGGCTGTGTGGGCACACAATGATTCTCATTAGCACCACAGGAGATGGGGAGGCTGGGAAGAAAGGCAAGATCATCACCTTCAGCAGCAGTGGCAATTTCTGAACACCTTGAAATTATTTATCTCATTTGGAAATAATGCTGCAACTTTTAAAGTATATTAAGTGTATGTAGGTTTAAACAACATGCTCATTTGAGCTTGATGGAAATTGGCTGGAGGCAGCCTGCAGCAGCATTGTCTAACACCTGCTACACTGCCAGTGCTCACCAGTTTCTGAGCTGGAACAAGCAAACATTATTTTATGAGAACTCAGTATGTGCACGTTTGTTGACAGTTCTCATTACAAGACTGGATTGCTAATTCACCGTTAAAGGCGACTACCTTATCAGGCACAAATGGCTGCAGAGCCATTGGCATCTACCCACCAGATGCAGAATGCTGAACTTCAAGTGCAGGTAGAGGTAGACTGCAAACAGCCAGGCAAGCACTGCAGTATTTATTAAATTAATTTGCAATAACAATCTTCTGCCTAATTGGTAACATTTTATAGTAACAGATGCAACCACAATGCTCAAAAGCTGCCTCTCAGTAATATCCACTGGCATCATTGTATCAATGCCAGAGGCTTTGGGTTCTGCTAGTATACCTGTTAGGTAAAATGTATTTGCAAGTGATGAATGATGCTTGCAGGATTATGTAGTTGCAGACCAACCTTTGGCCTCCTAAGGGATTCTCACTTTGAGATGGGACTAAACTATCTAAGCCACTTAGACTAACCTAGGTGACACTTCAAAAGCAAAGCCGCAGTCTGTATAACTATTTGTCCTGCCCCAGTACTTTCCTTCTTCTTGGAAGAAAAATACTACAGTGTAAGTACCTTTACATAACTTAGTTGAAATTAGTTCCAATGAAGATTCCCAAAAATGGTGCAGAGTTGTAAGACTGAATAAAGAACTACGGTTCTACCTATAGCATGTATTGTTGTGTACACTACTACTTTTTCAAAATGGCAGGTAATTATCCCCAAGTGAAAGGGGGAAAGAGGAAGAACACTTCCTGGTACTAACAGCATGAGAAAACATACACACCAACAGTTTCATGATGTAGTAGTTACCTTGCAAAGTCACACCCTCATTATTTCACAGTAACTCATTTGCGTAGTTATAATCAAAAATAAAAGTGTATATACAGGAGTTAGCATGAGACAGCTGGGATGGAATGGTTATTTTGAGCTATTTCTGTGGGAACCGACTATTTCATTCTCTGGATGATCAAAGAAGACTGAGAAGTCAAAGTTAGTAAGATAAACTTATATGTTTGTGATCTTTCTTTAGAACACGGTCACGGAATGGTCAGAACAAGGTGAATCCTAAGATACCAGGTACGAAGAATGCGCTGGGCTGGAAAGCCACCCAGAAGTATGTGTGCTTGCCAGATTGGAACATCATCTGGAAGTGTGTATGTGCATGAAGTCGAGTATTGTTCCGAGTATGAGGAACATCTAGGTCGGCTGCATCATTTCTGAGATGGTTATCTGAGAGTATATAAGCAGCTCCTGAAATCAATAAAGTAGCTTCAGACTCACAACTCTAAGGCTCACTGTCTTTCAGTTGTTGCAAATGGTGCCTTGGGTCAGGAAAGCCCAAGACTCTGGCGGCAACCTCATAGCCAGATGGGAGACTTCTGTGCACATATCTCTTGAAGGGAAAGCAACCTCTGTTGAAGGGGTGAGTTGTGGGGCTGTTTGGGCATAATGGGACAAACTGCGTCCAATGAATATAAGCTATATCTACGCATTCTATCTCGTATAATAAAAGCTTCTAACTATAAACTTACAGATGTGCAGTAAGCTGCTCTTTTGCTCTGGGTCAAAGTATGTTGTACTTGGTTTCCACCAGAAGGGACACATAATAGTGAATATGGGAAAAAGTAGGCAAAGAATTACAGACTAAAAAGTCTCTTGGTGTTTTGGTCTTGGACAATATCGTGTTAACTTGGAAAGTGGTCTTCACAGTTCTGAAAAAATTCCAAAGCGCTGAAGCTGTCGTAGCTGATGCTCCTGCACCAAATCCAATGGCTTTTTCAGAAACCGTTTATGATGTAGTGGCACTAGCAGATGACAGTAACACTGATTTGGAGGTAGGGGAAGATGATCCTTTTGACCCTAGTCCTGTAGACCCTAAAAAGGAGCCATGTCTTTACCCTCCACTTACTCTTGTAAAGACAATGGCAGCGGTGATGCCCACCGCCGCAGATCTGTTTCAAAAGGCAACAGCTCCACCTTGTAACCAACCGACAACAATGTTAATAGATTTTGAGAGTCCATGTTCTTGATTGTGCAAAAGACAGCTAAAACACGTAGGGTTAAGGAATCGAAAAGAGTAATGCAAAAATACCAGGATATGGCATTTCAAAAGGGAGATACCGACGCAGTTACTGTTTGTGTGGTAATATATCACCCAAATCAGCCAGCGACTTATGATGCTATCCCTTATGAAACGATTAAAGAATTGAAAAAATCCATTTGAGAGAATGGAGTGCAAAACTCATTCACTCAGAATCTTGTGGACACTATAGGGAAGTCTCATGTTATGACTCCCTGGAAATGGAAAGTGTTAATGAGGACAGTTTTAACGCCTGCTCAGCATGCTATGGGGGAATATGAAATGCAAGATTATTGTACAAACTACAGAAAACTTGCAGAACCTGAATAATATTGGACAGGATATGCTTGAGTGATCAGGACAATATCTAACTCCACAAACCCAAGTCCAAATGCCACGACTGCTTTTTGATCAAGTCGCAAATTTGGCACTGACAGCTTTTCGCAGAGTGCCAGAAGCTGGTCAGAGTATCTCATTTTACTTCAGTACGACAAGGTGCCAATGAACCATGTGCTACATTCACTGATCATCTGCAGACTGCAATCTCTAGACAAGTGGGTAATGCTGAAGCAGCAAAAGTGTTGTTTCAATTAGCTTATGAGAATGCTAATTCCAATTGTCTAATTGGCTTTGACTCCTATCAGAGGCAAAGCAAGTGATATTGGAGAATATCTAAAAGCTTGTCAGAATATTGGCACCGAATCACAAAAGGTGACTTTATTGGCCACTGCCCTTGCAGAGCAGTTGCAAGTTAATACAGCCACAGTTTGTTGCGTTAATTGTGACAGACGGGCATGTTAGTAAATTTTGTAAAGAGATAAAGAACATAAAATTTAACAATAACAAACAGGCTCCAAAACTTTGCCCTTGCTGTGAGAAAGGGTATCATTGGAGTAACCCATGCCACTCAAAATTTCGAAAAGATGGAACCCCAATTCGGGGAAACGTATGGAGTGCCCCCCAGTACAACAGGACCCAATTGGAACTTTCCAACCCCAGGACCGAACAAAAACAATTCTTGATTTCTCAACCGCAACAGCAGGCAGTGCCGGCTTGGATTTGGCAGCAGCAGTAGAAACTCTATTAAATGATTATTCAATCTTGACTATTGGAAACAGGAGTTTTTGGCCCATTGCCTAGTGGCACCTTTGGATTATTGATTGGCCAATCAAGTGCCGCCCTCGCTAGATTAATTATACACCCTGGCATTATTGATAATGACTATATTGGTGAAATAAAGGTCATGATTTTGGCTATAAAAATTCCTTTTTTTAATTGTGCAAAGCCAAAAAATAGGGCAATTAATATTGTTACCCTATTGGGCTCCTAACAAAGGAAATCGGTAACGAAAAAATCCCCAGAACACTGTCTTTACAAGCTCAGAATGAATTAAACACTGTCTTAGAGAAAATTAGCACTGGGAGTGCTGATCAAATCAATCCGACATTACATGTAACTCTTTATATTTTGCGAACTTTAAAACATCCTGTTGCTTTGATTGGCCAATATAACCCACAGTGTAATAAAGTACTGCAGTTAGAATAGTTGTTTTTACCTAATACTTTCTGAAAAAGTGACATTGCCAATTGAACTTGTTATTGCTTTAATTCAAAAGGGTATGGAGAGAATACAGACTCTCAACGGGGAGGACCTTAAAGAAATCCGTCTTTCGATGCAGAAATTAGATTTTTAATTTTGGCTGCAGCAAAGCCTTTCTTTACAAATAGCTTTGGCAGATTATCTGAATGTCATCAGTTTTACATTGTCTCCTTGTAAATTATTACAATCCTTGTCCTTTTTTGATATTCGAACACAGTCGATAATATCTGCTACTCCTATAACAGGAGCTGGAACTGCATTTGTGGATGGATCAGGAAAAACAGGAAAAGCCGCAGTCGCCTATCATGAGAATGAATCACAGAATCACAGAATGTCAGGGA
>NW_010315356.1:0-16377 GCF_000700745.2 Antrostomus carolinensis
TGTGATTGCACACAGGATGATCTGCTCCATTGTTGTTCTACTTCAGAAGAATGTCAGAGAGATGAAAGAATTTAATCTGCTGTCTTTCTCTATAGTGCCAAAACTAACCAGCTTCAAGTTAGATTTGCAGATATATACCTGGTTTTGGTAACCTGATTGAATGTTTTTAATAATGCAGTTTAAAAAACAAAAACAAAAACACCCCAAAAAAACTTCACAGTGTGTTTTTTTAGGAAGGAGGAATAACTGAGAAATACTTGTAACTGTCTATCCAGAAAGTAATGATTTTCTGTCAGTATGTTCAATTTCAGTACTATTAATAATAATATTAAGTTCTTATATGCTATTTTTCATCCAGGAATAAAAAAATGCCTTAGGAAAATTCATCTCAGCTCTGTGTCACAATAAGACTCATGAAGTGATTAAAGCAAGGACATCAGTCCCGAGAGAGAACCCTTATGTTCCAGGCTGGTGCTCTAACTCAAGAATCGATATTCATTTTGGGTGCACTAGGTCCTGCACCATTCACCCAGGAGTAAACGGCAGATCACAGCTAGTGGTCAAGCAATGTATTTCCAAGTAAGGGTCATTTAGAAACAAAACAAAGATCTCCTCAGGTCTGAGTTTTGAGTATTTCTAGGGAGGCCAAAAGAGGTCAATATCCAGGAACTCTCCATTTAACATTTAATGTCTGTTACACTGTAAATGCTGCATAAAAAAAGTACTCAAGGCATTATAAAGAGATATTATATTACTGTGGCATATCTAGATTGCAATTAAAATAAGGTATGTATACCTGTTTGATGTGTTTCAAAATAGGTTCAGTGTGCAGCATAGTAAATATTACTGCTTATTAGTTGGATGGGTTCCTGCATCACTGGAAGACAGAGTTAAACACAATAAACATAATATTTGTAGTACAGCAAGTGAGAGAGAAGGTTATTTTCAATAACATTGCAATTATTGACCTCCAGGGTTTTGATCAAGTTAGGCATAACTGCAACAGAACAATCAGTAGAAATGTATGTGATATAGAGTGATGGCTGTGTGGGAGATATACATCTGGGAAAAATGAAGAAATATGTATTTATTTTTGTGCTGTCTTGACCTGAACTTAAATGACCATACAGGGGTTTTTTTGTTTTGGTTTGGTTTTTTTGTATTTGTCCTAACATCTGTATTATATGAGTGATGCTGTTTCAAAAGTTTGGTGTATGCTATTCTGTCTTCATTGAATTATGAATGGTCACAAATATGAAGCTAATATCTTATGCCAGTTAATTTGGGAAAAAAAAGAAAAAAAAGAAAAAGAGGATGGTCATTTGTGAATTAAATAGAACAAATTATGCAGAATTCATTTCTGTATCCCTACCATCATCTATTTCCTCATCAACACAACTAGTATACTAGTTAATTAGAGGCAAAATAGTACATATTGCATCCATAGCCTTGTAAAGAGTGACCTACACACTGAACTTGATGCATGCACCTAACCTACTAAAGTCCAGTTTTATCTTAGTTTTTAGTAAAGATGGTGACATTGAGGTAGTGTAGCTCATGGAAAATAGTGTATGGATCAGTGTATTGCCAGATCTAGATTTACGGCAAAGAACAAAAAAAATGTTCTTTGTCCAAATTAGAACCATCTGAATAGCTATACATTTTATAACAGTAAATTTTATTTTAATAGTAGTATCGAAAAATTATTTTAATAGTTCTTTGGTACCAGTGTTTCCATATGACTGAAGGATAGCAAGTGTAGCAAACACACCTTTTAAAGAAGGGTGAAGTGGGATAGAGGTTGAAGGCCGCTGTAGCCCTGTTAGCCCTCACCTTAGTAGTATGCAAGGCTTTAGAAGAAATTTTGAAGATATAGCAGATCTGACTACAATAATAAACACAGGGAATACACAGTTTTCCTTTTTCAAAGGGAAAAAAAAAACCAAACCAAAAACTGTACTAGAAGATGACATACTAAACTAATGACCAAAGGAATGCAGCTTAAAGCAGACAAACTATTCAAATGTATGTATGTATCTATCTATCTATTTAGTAAGGTTAGGGATCATATTAATTATATGTGGTTTTTACACTTTTAAAATAATCGTTCCAGTTCTATATTCTTGCCAAGTTATATGTTTCTAGTGAGCAGGGATCTTACTATTTTTTATTTCAATATAGTTTTTAGGTTGGAGCGTGGGTTTAAGTAAAATCACCCCTTTTAGCTGAACTGGAAGCCTTTATAGCTTTTTCAACACATGTATGTGCTTATGTATTTGCAGAGATGACTTACATCCTGATAGATAATCATCAGGTTGAAAAATGCTTTGGGACTTTTACTTGTCTGTAACTGATTCGGTGTTTCAGATTTCTGTTGTTAGTGAGGAGTTGGCTGGGTTACCTATACTTGCCTATTTTAATGTGGGTGTGTGATGAACCTTTTACCTTCGCACAGTGGTTGTATTGGCAGTGCAGGAGGTTTGTTATCAGGTGATAGCTTGTAGCTGTCAGCCATTATGTTTTCCATGCCACATCACTCAAGTTAGGACTTCAGTGTTTAGAGACAAATTGTTCCCCCTGATTCTACATTAAAAAACCAATCTGCAGTTTGAAACAAAGTAAGGCGAAAGAAGTTACCTCTTCTGAATTCTAGTTTTCTGTAAAGAGAGATAAAATTGTAAAGAAGTCATCAGTAAATTGTAAGGAAATACAATTATTTGGATTTTTTTTCTGACCTTTTTTGTCTATTGGTTTTTAAGCATAGTTTGTTTTTCTGACTTCCTCTCTCAGTATGGTACTGGATGTGAGGATGTAATGTACAACTATCTTTTGCAGTCTTTTAGAATGTATTTCACATCCTATTACTTACACAAAGCATCAAAGAAGTATTGCACTGCAATTTCTGTTATGTGTTTTTTGAATCTTCAGTATTTTGCTGAAATCCTGTTTTCCTGGCTCACTGCCACAGGTCTGGAACAAAGCCCTCGATTCTAATGAAAAGGTGAAATCACAGAAGAGAAAGTCTATGGTCATAGCCTTGTTCTTACACACTGACAGGTTATTTTAATCATCAACCAAAGCGTAGAAGCCCCTGCTTGTTACTGCAACCTTGTCCACCTTTGGGAGCAATGTTCAGTGACAGTAAGGAACTTTATGACAAAATGATACCACTTAATGAGCTACAAGATAGCAGGCATTTAAGATGAAGGCTAATATTGAAAGAGACTGGAGTTCTTTGTCTCTTCTTTCTCTTCAGTTTGCTAAGTTAATGCTCGATCGTGCCTGTCTGTTCATCTCTCCAGGATGAGCAAACTGCAGCTGTGCTGCAGCAGTTGTAACTCCATGCCTGTTACCCCATTTCCCCAAGGGAAAGTGATGTGCTTGATCTTTTTACCAGGTGTACCATACCTTCTCCTTTGTTAGGGTAAGCAAGTCTTTTCAACCCCTTCCTTCGTTTCTCTACTCGCTTGTTCATGAGAATGTGCATGCATATGTGCGTGTAGCCAAACAAACCCTAACATCTTATCACTTGTCCCATCATTATCTCTCTGGGAATGCTGCAGTAATAATATTTCATTGGTTTTGCTTTAAAGTTTAGAACTAGACAGAATCTCAACTTTTAATATGTAAGGAGCTCGTTTCATAATGAGATGACTCGTTTAATAAATACATGATCCAGTTATGAGATCAGAGGGAGTAGCAGTGGCATTTTGTAGGAGGGAGAACATAGGCTAGAGTTTAGCCTTTAAACTGTATGTAAAAGGGTTTAATTTTTTTCTTGTTGTATCGGTGCAACCTTCTTGATTTAGTTGTGACACTTATTTTTTATGGACAAAGGAGTCTAGACTCATGACACAGGTCTCAAATTTACATCATATGGTTTACAAACATAGCTTGAAATGAAATAATTTACAAGTTCAAAGCTAGCACTTTCAAAACTCAGTACTTTATCTATGCTCCATTAAATAGGTTTCCCCTGAAGTCCTACACACACTGTTGTAGTCCTGTAGTTTTGCTTGCAACACTTTCCACCAGGGGAGTGGTCTAGCCCGTACCAGTTTGACTACCTTAGGTTGAGATAAGGATTTAAGATGTCTCTGTCATTTCTTCTTTGGGTGGTCTTAAAGGTATGGAAGTTTTGGTAAAAGCAAGCACCAGGTTCTTTGACTCATCTACGTCTGACTGACTGCCCTAATTTCAGTGACACCAACAAAAATTGGCAATCTCACTCCAAGATTCAAGACAAGAGAAAGAGAAGTGTAAAATTCAAGGTTCTAAATATTGCATATTTGTACTGCAACACTGAAAAAAGTGTCATTTACATAGGTTCCCTCTGACATAGGCTAGAATGAGATAGATATATCCCTTTATTTTTTCTTTCTCTGATGAGTGGCCTATCTGTCCACACTTTGCTTAAAACCAGTTTACTAGTAGTTTATCTTCTCCATTTCTCCAGGCCTCTCAATTTCAAAGTTATGCAACACTCTCCCTATGTCCAAAGCCTCCTTTTTCTTAGTGCTTATTTTCATTTCACCTTTAGTGATTGTTATACCTGGTTGAAATGGGTTCAGGTTATACCACACATTGAATTTTAATTCATGTGTGTCCTCTGTAGGTAATTAATCAACATTTATTTTTGTTAACAATTAATAGGTTGCACCATTGCTCATTTCCCAAGATTGGATGTCTGCAAAAGAGTCCATTCAGTTGTTCCATGCTTTAGCTCAGATTTTAAAGATTCTAAAGGTAATTTAATGCCTCTTGTGCTTAGTGAGCAAAATTCAAGGTGCTTGAATGTTCATGTACATGCCCATTGGTCTCAGCTCTGCATGTTTGATCCCAACCACCTGATTTCTCTATACCTTTCTCTTTTACTGCTTCTTGGGGTATGTTTACAGCATGGAAAATTTCTCTGCTGAGATGACTAGCACAAAATGCACATGCTGTGCATATGTATCAGTTTAGGTCCCTATGAAACCTGTAAAAGTACTTCTTGAGATGCACTAAGCCCCAGAAAGAACACGAACAACTTTCAAATCTTAGACAACTTATGTCCAGGCACCTTGGCCCTCTGCTGCCCCACTGAATTCCTGTATTTTTCTTGGGTTAGCAAAGGCAGAGCTAGCATGAGTGAGTCTGCAGAGGACTACTTCAGAACTAAAAACCTTTCTCTGAGTGTCCCTTTACTATTTTATGTACCATAAAATATGGATTAATGGGTACAAAACATTTTTTACATGTTTTATTACTGCTAGGTGAATGAGTTCCCAAAATTAGATCAGTTCCCTTGATCAACATTCAGCTAATTTAGACAAAAAGTATTCTTTTCATTTTATCACATTTTTGAAGCATGAGAGAAGGAAGTAGTTCTTTGTCTTTTGAAATAGGAAATTATGAAGTTGCCAGGTAATTTATAGCAAGATAAGTCTATTCTTTAGAAGTGTCTTAAGGGGAACCTTCATCACCTTTCCCTGAGTGGGAATAAAAAAATACCCTTTAAGTGATTCCATTCAGAAAGTGAGTCAGTGGAATATATTGTTCTTATTTATAGAATAACTTTTGTAATGCATTTTAAAAAGAATGGGAAGACAGTTATGCTAAAGAAAAGTAAAACATTTTGCAGCCTGAGTGAAAAGTGTAGGAATGAGGTTTTTTGAGCAAAACACTGCACAGTGAGTAGGAAGTGTAAGTACATAAAGAAAAACCCCACTATTAAGCAATGAGTAAGATTGCAGAGGTATCAGCTAGGCCTGCTGAAATCAGGTTGCTGAAGTGGTTCAGTTACTGCTACCTCTATATGTCAGCTTCTTATACAACCTAAGATTTCTTCTTGTCCACTTACTTCACATGTTCACTTGCTTAGGTGCTGCACTGGGAATTGGCGTGGTACCGTGTAAAAATGATTGCATTCATGGCAACATATTGGGCAATAGTTTGCGTAGTCAAACACTCCTTTGCTGAACCTGGGTGAGCCCAGGTGGCACCTCACAGAACTGTGCTTTGTCTGTCCACATGCAACGTGGTTTATGTATGGCCAGGACCCCAAGGAAGTGGTTCCTATGTCAGTGATTCCTGTCTTTTAGTTTCTTTCCTCTGGGCTTAAGTTAGAGGAACTGTGAACTGGCTTGATATTTTACTAGGAGCCTGCCTTGGGCTCCAGAGTACATGAACAAATAGAAAGGTGAAGTCTGGTAAGATGATGGTGTATAATCCCTTGTATAAGCTCTGAAGATTGTGTTTATTGTATGTCAAAGTGCTTATCCACTGTCACTGACTCATTTGTAGTTCCCATCATCTGCACTTCTGCTCCATTGCTCCAACTGCAGCAAGATTACCTGCTGGTTGCTTTAGTTAGAGTGGCTTTGAATGTTGCATTCAGTGCCTGTAGCAAGCACAGTCAAGAGGTACTTGATTTTCCTTTTGTTACTGCATGTTTATTTTCATCTTCTTTCTCATTTAGTTTTTTTCATAAACATTCATTTCAGGTAAAAGGAAATCACTAGGAGAAACAGGGGAAGTAAATAAATAAAAAAAAAACCCTTCACAATCAAGGAATATTCATGGATAGTCTTGTAAAAGAAAAACTTTGCAAGAATCCAGTGTTTATTACTGTGAATGCACTTTTAGCTCGTTTCCTTTTTCCAAGGAATCTAGAACATTTGCTCTTATTTTCATGAGGTGAGAATAAATAAAATTCCGTGCTACCTTCAACCATGGTAACAGCACATGTGACCAGATTACTAGAATGAAGTTGCATTCCTGTGCTAAAAGAAGTAAAAGGCTTTCATTATGTCTTCCTCAATTTGTACTTTATTGGCGAATCGTGACATTTATATTCAGGCTATTAATTCAAACTACAAGCTGATAGCAAGAAAAAAATATTTTAAGATAAGTTTCTTTTACCATGTGTTGGCTAACTTATTGTAAAGATTAGCTGGCATATTAAGTTTTAAATCAACTCTGGGCATTACTGGAGGAGATTTCTATTTAGGGCTGCCAATAAAAAAGCCAAAACCTAGCTTTAGGCTGTTCATTGCTTTGACATTTCTGTGCAGTCTAAAAGCTGACTGTAATGCAAATATAAAAAAATACTCATTAAGTTTTATTAATTAAATCATAGGTAAATCTCTTTGACATGCAATTAACTTAATATCACACAAGCAACAAATGCAGTTATATTTTCTAACATATCAAATTAATAATGAAAATTATATAACATGCATTTAAAGTGTTTTTAAAAATAAAGCTGGATTAAATTGCAAGTAACAGTGAAAAATTATTACCTGGTTAAGTGACATCAATGTGAAACTGAAAGGATTGGATAAATCATGAGACTGCTACAGAAGTAAGACATTTTTGTGGCTATTTTCCTGACCTGTAGAATTTCACAATTTAATGCTGATTTTTGTTATAAATTTTCTGTACTAAAAGGTAGTTTTCTTTGGTCAGAGTATCTATGTGGATATACTTTAATTATGAAAGCTGAATTATAGATGTAATGCTCTCCCTTTGCTTAACCATGGTATAGTGTGTTGGATGCAGAGGCAGTTTAATATGTATTCTGCTTCACTTCCTGTCTTATTTATTATTGTGTTAGGCTGTTAAATAGCTACTGGGCTCTTCTCTGAGGCAATATTTATCTTCAGCAAAAAATGATACAACTTAGAATAATTTTTTTAAAAGTACTTTTGGCATATTATATCAGTCGGCTGGTTCTGTCTAGAACATGAAACTATTAGTGCTTTTTAAATATGTCAGTGTAACAAAACAAAAACAATTAGCTTTGATTTAAAAGCAAGGGAGTGTTATTAGAGGGGAATAGAAAGATACATTTTCATGACATGATAATTTCCTTTGACTTTCAAATCATCTTGGCATAGCAGAGGATCAGACTGAGAGGAATGCTGTGCAAGTCCTTGGGAATAAGATCCTTTGTCATGTCATTGGTTCTGATTTGAGCATCAGAATAAAAAACTGTGTTGTTGGAATATATATGTATTTCTGTTGTGGTACCTAGGTTCCCACTATGTTCAGGCCCTGGGTCATTGTATGTACAGAGTGGAAATACAGCATCTGCTGTGTAGTTTGGTGGGAGCATTGCAGGTCACACAGGCAAAATCACAATAAGCCCTGTTGTTTCTGTGGGTACCATCGCAAGAGGTTCAGTGAGTGTGGACATAGACAGGCAGAATATATTTGTGTATATAGATCCATGCATTCATACACAGATTTAACTGTGATTAAAATACACAGCAGAAAAAAGGTCATATAATTTCTAGGTATATAAAGACAAGAACTCAGACAAATATTCCGACAGAGAAGAGCTTAAAGAACCTGATGTTTTCTCAGAAGCAATGGGTCTGCTAAGGGATTAAAATTTAAATGAGAGTTCAGACTTTACAGGTATTCATATCTGTGAAGAAACATAACCATCAGAGCCCCAAATTAAAAAGGAATCTCAGTGGAATGACAACTCCTGATTTCTGTGGAGCCAAGAGAAGGAAAATAATGTTTATTTTTTTTATAGCAACTATCTTTAAACTTCAGTCCTTTAAAATATCTTGCTTCCTGCAGCAGCGGAAACAAAAGGGGCACATAATAGACTTCCTTTTGCACATAGAACAAAGCTGGATGTAACTTTTATCCTTGGCTTCTTTGTTGCTCCCCAAATCTATTCCTCTTTGAACAATCTGCCACTACTCTGTGCCAGCAGGAGCTTTAGAAGAAGGCCATCTGCACTGGCTGCTGTGTTTACGGACAGACTGTCTTAATTCGTGATGTCCTGGAATGGAGATTTCACTCTGTGTCCAGAAATCCCAGCCACCATGTTTTGGAGATGGAGCAAGGGTGTAGATCTCACAGACCCTAGTTCTGCTTTTCAGTGAGAACTGACCTTTTGCCTCTGTGTAGGGTAGGTGGATACAGCACATATCAAGTGCACCCTTAAAAAGTACATGAAAGTTCTACTATCATTTCATACAAGCACTGCCAAATAGATGAGCGACTGAGGAAAATTTTCATAGTTTTAAGTGGGTCACTTAAGTTATCCAGTTCACTGGAGAAAATGTGAAGCTTTCAGCTTCACAGGGTCATCAGATGTTTATATAGTGGCAGTACTCCAGAGGGTCCTGTTACACTATGCAAGTATGGAAAAGAGACAATGCTTGTCTTTAATGTGTTTTCACTGCAATAAATCATACTTAAACCTGAGCTGCATCTCTCTAACCAAGAGAAAAGGTTACTTTGATTAATTTAGAGACATCAGACAGAGCTTTTTAATTCAATTGAGCAAAATATGAACACTGCTAAGTGCTTTCTGGTCTCTTGTCTTTCATGTATTCCCGTTTCCCTCCTAAAAGTTCACTTATGTCTTTATTATGAGCCCTGTATTTGGGAACACTGTTAGGGCATTGCCCCAGTTGCCTTCTGGTCAAGGAGAAAATGACTTTACTTCAGTTAAAAGGTTTTCCTGCCTCTTCCAGTGAGCTCATTGACCTGTCTCTTCCCTCTACCCTCAGTTTTACAAGAGAGTTGCATATTGGTGGAGACTATTCCCCCAGGGAGGAAGCACATTTAACAACAACTTGTGTTTTTTGACACTCTTGTGTCATTATACTTAGTGTGTATTTCATCTGTTTTCTCATCCTGAAGCATTGTTCCTTAATTGCCATTTTTAAAATATAAAAGTGGTTATACTGATTTCCTCATAACTGCTCTGAAAATACAGTAACACATTTATTAATCCAAGTGACTAGAGAGGGGAGGCATCAAACATTGAAGATTTTCTGTATTCTCTATTCAGGTATATACAATTGTATTTCATTGTAATAGTCTAAAAATAGTGAATTCTTCTTCTTTCAGCAAGAAATTATAAAACCAGGTAGTGCCCTTTTGGGACCTCTTACCAGAATAATTTTGGCCTTTTCACAAGTTTTTTTCAGTGCTGAGCAACAATTGCATGGGTTGCATTGTCTGTACAACTCTCTTTACAACAGGGGGATCATATCCAGTGCTGAAGTCAGATACATGGAGGAGTTTGTCATTAGAAAACCAGGACTTCAAAATTTGTAAGGAAACATGTAGGATAGGGAATCTTTAATTAGATTTTAAGTACAGGCTTGAGTTTGACACCTTCCTTTAAGTATTATGTCCAACAAGGACAGAAATCCAGGTCACTGCCAACATAGGCTTGTTCTGCACTGGGGAACATTTATAGAACATTCCCACTATTGCAGCTCCACTGACATTAGTGATATGAGGAGCTGCAATATTCACAGCTCTCCAGCACTAGCAGCTGTTTCAGCACTGTGTTAATTAGATTGGCACTGAGCTGGTTTAATAGACATGATGCTACTGACAGCTGCTGGGGTGCCATCTATACCAGGGCTGCCAGCACTGATAAAGCTGTAGTAGCATTGGTGGCTGTGGCAATTATTTGCAGAGTTCTCCACAGTAAGTAAAACTGAGATATGTGGGCTGAAGTTATAGTATGTATATGAATGCATATATGTGATTTAATTTATTCCCTGTTTTCCCCTAGCATCCTACTCACATGTATATGCATTACTGGTCATTTGTGAAATGTTGAAAATCTCATGAATCATTTATATTCTGGTTTGATATAGTCTTAGAGGAGGGAGTGTGCAGGGAGCAGGAAAGCTTGATATTTAGGATCAATAATGTGAAGTACAGTGCTTCTGGGTAAGAGTAAAATAGGGATAATAATTACCTCAATATGCACTGGATGATCTGTGAAGTGGTGATGAGTTGTGTATTGATTGTTAAAGTACTTTAAAAGGCATTCAGTGCCCAACACAAGTTGATTGTGCTGGTCTCATCCACATGTATCTATCTATATGTGATACTTGCTTTCCTCTTCAATGCAAGATATGTTTGCATGAACTAAGCATATTTCTAATGAAGTATAATTTATAGAATTAAATAGTATAATTTATAGAATATACTTTTTAATAGAATATTAATAGAGTAGACTAGAAGAGTGTCTGTACATGAGAATGTGTCACATCATTCATTTTTTTATACAGTGTTTTGTCATTTGTCTTAAAATTTTAAATGGGTAGATACACTTTACTGAAATCATAAGTCTAATCTTTATTTCCATTTTCCTTATTCCATTTACTCAAAGTACCATGGTTCTTCACATTTTTTTTCCTTTCCTGGAAATCAGCACTGCTTGGCTTGACCCATATATGAAGTTTCTTAATAAACCCTTTGAAGGATATGTAATTAAAAAAAATACCGTTGGCCCAAAACGAAACATCATTGTCCTATTTCCATTCCTTTCTTATATAATTACTTTTGAACCAACTAGGATGAGATTTTTCAGAAGTAGCCCTTGGACCTTATATTGAAATAATTTTGAGTCAAGCCCCTTCTATAAAAGTTTCTTCTGTGCATGCAAAACCATGTAAACGAATGAAAACAACAAAAATTGCACAGTCTGTTTAAAACATCCTGTACTCCTAAGAATAGTTTAAAGGAGAGTTCAGATAATTTTCTACATTTATGGATGTCAGCAACATACTGTTTTAAATTGTGTGAAATACAGACATAAGGTAGCAAATCCCTTTTTTCCCCTCTTTATTTTAAAACTGACAGGGCCCCCTCCGTTCCCCATGCCTGTACCCATACAGAAGACCAAGTCAATGCTCATCTCCTTTTCCAGAGAAACGCATGCACATTCAGGCTAAACGAAATACTCATTTGCAGCTAAATTGCCTGTGGCCAGTATTCAGAACTCCTCTACTGGTTAGCTGATGAATCACCCAGCCAGCCACGAGCATGCTGGTTTCTAACCATGTTTTATTCAAGCACACATACACACAGTTTAGCTTTAAAAGTCCAATAGTGTAAATTTGGTAAATTTTCTTGAATATAAAAGAAAATGCCAGCTTGTTTGAAATATTCTGTATAAAATATGACAATTCCTTTCTACTTGTATAATATAAAAATACCCATCTTTTTGAGGAAATATTATAGCTTTTAAAAATTTAATACATATGTCCAGTGTAGATTGGTTGTGTTGATTACTTTGTTGGACTTAAACAACAAAATAAAAATAGCAATGTGTATGAGAGAACCTATGCTGGAGTAATTGGAAGGTAGTACATGTGAATAAAGATTACTCCTTCATTCTTGTATATTTTAGTATGTATTACTTGTGCTGGAAAGTGTTAAAAGCAGTTGTGAGCTCCAGTCATTTGAGACCATAAGAAAATTGTAATGAAAGGTCTTTAGAAAAACAATATTTATCTATGATATCAGATGACAAGTATTTTTCTTAAAAACCAATACAATTATTTTACTGGGTAAGGCCATGCTTTACCTCTGCTCTTTTTCTGTGTAGTTGATTTCTAGTTCCTAAGCCTCTGTAGAACTAGCAGCCCTCTTGTGAAGGAGACATGATAATCCTACCTATCAAGTGCTGTTCTTTATCTTTTGTGTTCTTGTAAACATAATTCTTGAATAAATATAAATATTTATATTCACAAGTAACCATGAAATATTCATGGTTGCCTTATGTTTTGGGGGGGAAATGGATACTTGATTTTTAATCTAAAGCCTTCATCAAATTCAATAGTGAAAATTTTCTAGAATTAGTGAATTTAGACTAAGGTTTTTTCCATGGTTCAATGAAGACTACAGTTTTACAAATCTGTGCAGCTGCAACGCAAACATTGGATGACCTTAATTCTGTCATCCTTTATTCATTGTGTGTGATATTTTGAATCTGAAAGTAATTGAAGATTTCTATAAGCAGGGGCTGTTTAATGATTTCACAGTATATTCCTACCCCCTGTTAGCTTGTATTATTCTTAGTCCTTTTCTTCATCTCTAAGTCCATATTCTTTTCCCAAGACATTCAGTCATTTTATTTCTATGAAAGGTTATAGTCTGTAGCTGTGACACTGCAAACTTTTTTTACAGTAAGGTCAGAAGATTGATACTATTAGTAGTAACACCTTTTTCCATACGCAAAGGAGTATTCAAGCCTGACATTGCAGAGTGTTTCAGTGATTTATAGCTCCTGGACATTATTGCTGAGAGAAACATATACATTAGAAGAACTGAGGTCTGACACTTGACAATAGCTCTCAGTAAGCATTGTCTAGAAGGTGCTCCATAGGTGCGAAGGACAAAGGCATGAAGGAACCATTTCAAGGATCAAAAGTATGGCCACTTTTCTCATCTCTCTCTGTTCCCTTTTCCATTCAATGCTTCTGACTTGGTCTAGCTTTGCTACAGAATTAGTGGTCATAGCATTCAGGAAGTGATTGAAAGAAACCTGAAACAATTCTTCACACAATGTTTTCAGACCTCAGTGAAAACTAAGTGTGTGGGAAAGGAAAATGAAAGAAAGGTGTTAATTTGTAATTCAGAATTTCTAATTAGAAATGGAAGTAGAAATCACACACCAAAAGGCAGTATGGAATAAAAATTTCACAAACAATTAATCATTATTTCAAAAATTCACAGTTTTAATTCAATAATAAACAAGTTTAGTCTGATTAGTCTGTAGCAGGCACTATTAGTTTGCTTTCTTTCTTACAAGACAAAAAGAACTATATTAAAAAAAAAAAAAAAATCTGCGCTAGGAACAAGATTCTCTCACCAGCTGCTGAAAGTTGTCATGCAAATGTCATCTACACTAATTTACAATATTGCATGTAAACAAATTAGCAATGGGCTTATGTTTAAGACCAATGAGGAGGAATGGTAAGGGTAATATTAAGTATTATTAGCTGGGTCAATGAAGTACTTTGGGTAGGAATTTAATTTAGTTATTTAAATTGAAGAAATTTTGATAGGATTTGAAATTAAATGAACTCAGCACTAAAATGAGAATAGAGAGCAGAGAAAGGAGAAATGGAAAAGTATTTTTTACAGTAATGTGGGACAGTTGGTGTAATCTGCTCTTGCTCATATGAAGCTACAAAGTTGAGACTGTCTTTTAGCCAGAGAATATATTTTAAAATAGCTTTCACTAGCAGTAAAGAATAATGATGATCTTAGATACTAACACTCATACTTTTATCTTCAGCAAGCCCAGCAGGTAATCTGGGAACTGATCCAGCTTCTTAAACATAGCTATCTAGTGCCACCTTACATGTCCTTGAGTATCTGAGGAACTTGGCTGACAGGTAAAGGAGTGGATGTCTTGTAGGATTTATTTCTGCAGGAGCTGCTGGAAGCCAGATGGGAGACCTACCACATATAAAATCAATTATAAAGTAGCAAATACTTGTGTCCCCTCGACTAGAGGCATCTGATGCCTTTCCCTCATTGAAATACTAGAAATACAGTTACATTTCATTCATACTTTTTTCAACAGAAGCAAGACTAAAGTCCAAGTTAAGGTTTTTCTTCAAAAATCAGTGTCTGAGGATACTCATATCAAAAGGGCTTTCAGTTTTACCCAGACTTACCACTATCCAAACATCTGTAAGAGCATTATGTCTTACTTCCACCTCGTGATACTCAAAATGTCTGTATGTCTGAACGCAAACTGATTACTGAACTACTACATGCATTAAGTGCAGCTATTAATCTGTCTGCTGAGATAGCACTGCTGTCGTCCTTCAGCCATATACTTTATTCAATGATTAATTTTTCCCCTGACGTAGTTCTAGCCCCCAGCTAGATAGTTGTGCAGGTGGTGCTGTGGGAAATGTTTGCAGTTCAGAGACAGGGCTGGAACAGGAGTGGAGAAAGAACAGCTTCATTCCTCTTCAGCTTTTCTCAGAACGGAAATATTCACGCCATTTCTTTCAAAAAATATTGGTAGTATGAATGGTTTTATTTTTAAGAGGGAAACTCTCCTAAATACATGATACTAATCTCCTTGGAGCACTCACCCAAAAGTATATAATAGATGCAAGGTACCTGATTCATGTGGTGGTGCTTTTAACCCACTTTCCCATACTGTGAATGACTAATATTTATTTTGCATCCAGTGTAACTAGACACTTGTTTCCAGTATTAAGAACACACGGGACAAGAATAACAGTAGAATAGAATAGCCTGAAAAAGAATAAATAAAGATAATAAAAATGAATTCACAGATAAATTGCTGGATGTTAACGATAGAATTTTGCTAACCTAAAGGCAGAAAAATTGAAGTTTTCTGCGAACGTCAAGTAGTTTATGAACTGGTTTTGGGGTAAGTTTTTGGGTTGTTTTTTACTTTTTTGAAAGTTTATATCTGTTTACTTCAAATTGGTATAGTGTGCCAATGTTTCAGCGCAATGCCTTTTCTGAACTGGCAGATGGTTTGTTAAGTTTGATGGCCATCATGTAGTACTAGCAGCAAAATTGTGGTGTCGTTCAGAAACCGGAGTGGTCAGAGCTATTTGCAGGAAACTTTAATTTTATGCAAGATTAGTTGCTTGCTATAGTAATTTCAAAAACAAAACAAGCATTAAGAGCTAGTGTACCCTTTCCTAACTTACATGAAAGGTTTTGAAGGCCCCAGTTGATCTTAGATTTGTAAAACAGAATATTCCAAAAGTCACCCTCTACTTGTGCATCTGCAGATTTTTTGGAGGTGCTCTTGTGAACACTCTCTGGCCTGTATATCCTACACAACACTGGTCTCTCTTCTCTCCTGTAGCTATCCTCCAACACACTCACTCCCCAACACTATATAAATGCAAAAGTAAGAGAAGCTTCTGTGGGTGAGGCAGAGGGCTTGTTTGAAGGCAAAGTCAGAGGGAAAATCCAGTGAATTTGCACCCTCCACTAAACGCTTACATTTACCCCTGGATTCTAGTGACCAGTTGTATCCCTGCTGTACGGCTTGTTCTGAGCACTAAGGAAGGCTTCAGGGGTAGTGTGTAGAAGATTGCACAAAGCTCTGGAGAATCTCAGCCTCCCTGGAATCCTTTGGGGGAATTCAATATCATTCACAAAGGGAAGCAATTGTTTCCTGCAGCTCATATCATCTCCAAAACTTTGCTGCCCTTTGGAAGGAAGAAGTTTTTATTTAGCTTCTTCAGCCAAGTTCTAAGCAAGATACATTATACACAAGTTTTTTAGTGGTTTTGGAGGGTTTTAATCTTTAGGAATTTTTTGAAATTGATGCCAAACTTTCATATTTTTAATCTTTTTAAAAACTGTTACAAATAGGGGAAAAAAGAGTTTAGAGAGACACATATGTGTATGTAGAAATATACTATCTCATACTATCCACTAGATGGACTCATGAATAGAGTGTTCAGCATCAAAACAGACTCCTGGTAAAGAGAAGTATTTGATGTTAAGCTACTGCTAGAGCCTGGCTCACAGCAGCAGAGTTGGGGAAAGGAGCTTCTGCACCTTCTGTCAGTGCAAGGACTAACTATAATTTGCTTGGAGAGC